>NW_022437016.1:3562706-3689056 GCF_009761245.1 Sapajus apella | reverse complement strand
TTTTTTTTTTTTTTTTTTTTTTTGAGACGGAGTTTCGCTCTCGTTACCCAGGCTGGAGTGCAATGGCGCGATCTCGGCTCACCGCAGCCTCCACCTCCTGGGTTCAGGCAATTCTCCTGCCTCAGCCTCCTGAGCAGCTGGGACTACAGGCACGCGCCACCATGCCCAGCTGATTTTTTGTATTTTTAGTAGAGACGGGGTTTCACCATGTTGACCAGGATGGTCTCGATCTCTTAACCTCGTGATCCACCTGCCTCGGCCTCCCAAAGTGCTGGGATTACAGGCATGAGCCACCGTGCCCGGCAAAATTGTATTTTTTATTACTGCAGGTGTTCACAGCCCAGAGAAAGAGACAAATGTGTAAACAAGTCAAAAGCCAAATGGTGGCAGCTATCGTGATATAGTGGTCAAAGAAGGAAATTGACATATCCAAAGTCACACAGCTAAGAACTTGCAGACCTGGGTTTCCAGGTCCATTGGGACTTTGTTCAATGTATTTTTTTCTTTCACCTAGGGTCACAAAAGCTACTAACCTTTGAGTTCTACTTCTTTCCCTCTGAAGGACGTTGGAGGTTTTAGTAAGACGTTTGATGGTCCCTGACAAGGAGCATTAAGATACTAAATTGTGCTGACATGGTCCATAAATAACCAAATGAGTCAGATCTACACAGTGGGCCAGTGTGAACAGGACACATCAAGAGTGATATCCACCAAGATTATGTTGGAGATTTGCAGGCTACATAGCAGTCCAGGTCAAGCATGGGAGATGCTTCCTCCTTCTTTGCACATTGCCCAAGAAGAAAGAGGGAGAAATATATTTTTTCTCTAAATCATGATGAGGACTGTTACAAAACTATGGAATCAGAATCCCTTGTTTCAAATGCAGACTTTGCAATTCATCTTGTAACCTTGGACCCCTGACTTCACGTTTTTAGATCCACTTTGTAGGGTAGTCTACAGATTGAATGAGATAATAGGTGAGGTTTTTAGCTTAGTGCTTAGTAGAGTAACTTTTCAGAAGTTGTGAAGAGCATATAATTATATATGATGTCTTTTTAATTTCATCTCGGTTTAGCCCATTTTAGTTTATAATACTTTGCACTGAGGGTGGGAGAAATTCACACCAAAGATACTTAATCACTGACATTGTTAGAGCACACCACATTTATTAATAGTTAGATGTGTTCTTGTATTTAAATTCTCCACAGATGACACATCACCTTACTGCCTGTACTTGGGACAACTACTGCCACCAGCACCCTTGGCTAACTACTGGAACTTCCTTTTATCTTCATTAATTTACTTGTTTTTCACCCCAATCTTGCTAGTTAGGCAGCAGTATTCAATTTTTTAAATGTTAAAACTGAGGCATGTAGATATAAGTAATGATAATAATATTAATCATCACCATAATAGCTATTATGTAATAGTATTTACCATATGTTCATTATAGCACAAATTACTGAAAATGCATTTTGATAATGAACTCCCATCTAAACGCTGTGATGGAAATTGCTGTTCCCCTGCCTCAGACAAAGAAACTTAAATTCCAAGAGAGTAGCCACCTTGCTAATAATAAGGGTGAAACTAGAATAAAGTTGTAAGTCTGTGTAGAGTTCTAGCCTCACAGTCCTGAGAAATTTTTCTCCAGGCTCAAGAGTTGAGATAGTCCCCTGGTGACATTGCCACATTTTGAGTGCTGGTTTCTCCATTCTTTCTGCTTTGACATCCAGAAGTCTTGGGGCATATTAGTTTGCCAGGGCTCCTATAACAAACTACCAAAGGCTGAGTGGCTTAAACAGCAGAAATGTTATCAGAGTTCTGGAGGCTAGATGTCAAGGATCTGGATGTTGACAGGGTTGGAGTCTTCTGAAGCCTCTTTCCATGGATTATAGATTACCATATTCTCTCTCTGTGTCTTCTCACAGCCTTCCTTCTGTAGGTGCCTGTGTCCTAATGTCCTCTTCTTATAGGGACACTAGCACTATTGGATTAGGGCTGACCCTAATGACTCTTCAAATACATAAATATATGGAAACACCAGGGATTAGGACTTAAACCTATAAATGGAAGCAAGTAGGGCAGGATTCAGCCTATAACCTGAGAACCTTGACTTTTTATCCATCTCTGGCCACTGTTGTCTCTCTAACAAAGGAAATGCTCCAGTTATGACAAATATTCCCATATTTTAGGGAATGCCTAAGCTGTGACCCAAAATGAAGGATAGAATTAACTGTTTAGCAAATAAGTAGTGGTCTTGAATGGAGAAGGCCTAGAAAAGATTGATTAGAAAGTGAAGCTATGAAATAAAATAGTTCAAATCATGCAATCATTGTTATCTACAAGTTATATGTATTATCTAATTAACCCTTACAATAGAGCTATAAGATAATTAGTGTGAATATGCAGAGAATAGGTAAAAATTGTCTTAGAATTGATCTGCATTAAAATGTTTGCCCTTGGTAGAAGATGTGACTTCATCGATCAAGCATTTATTGAACAATACGTTATACATTAGGCACTGTTCTAGGTGAAGAAGTTGTTGAGGACTTCTGAATAAGGAATACCTCCAAAAGAATCAGGATCAGGGCTAAGAAGAGAACAGTCCTTAAAAAACAAACAAACAAACAAACAAACAAAAATACACCTTGGTGGCATGGAATTCCTATACATATCCTAGGGCAACTTGTTGAGGTATGGACAATGAATCAATTAACTTCCTACTTTTCTGGGTGGGTGGTTATAGTTGTTTTTTGACAATTTTTTTTTTTAATTCTACCATCAGTTAAGACAAATGAATTTGACACAATATTTATTATATGCCTTGGCATTTGGGAGAAAGAGTGTTTTCAGGAGTTCCTTAATCCTTTATATCACATCATACTGTTTGCATGAGTTCAGTCTATCGTGTTACCTATCTTAGGCTCCAAGGTCAACTGTGATTGAATCATACTTGTGGTTAAATTCTCTTTTTCTCACTTATATATAATTGTTGACATTGATTAGCACCTGAGCTTCTAGGTGATGCAGACTTGAGACAGGTGGTGGAGCAGGATATACCTGGCAGAGGCCACATGTTTCAGCAGGTGGTAGTACAGTGACAGGGAAGTCATTTGAGAGAGAGGAAAATAGACAGTGTTCATATGGAGGAGATCTGACAGTCAGGGAGACAAGATAAATGAAAAAGATTAGGGATCTTTGATTCTTGGACAGAAACAATTCACACAGTACTCTATTTGGGGCCTATGTCCTTCTATGGAAACTTGAAATTATTCAACGCTCTTAATCATGCATGTGAGTTGTTGGACTCTGAATTAGACACAGACTTTAGTAGATGAATCAGGTGTTGAATATGAAGAGTATTAACTCCCCACCCCCGTCCCCCAACCCCATTTCTTTTAAATGCATGTGTAGCTTGTTTACATTCATAGTACTGTGATATTTACCTAGATTCTTAGATTTTTCTATGTTGAAGTTTTGCATATGGCCACGCTCATCCAGCATAGAATGTGGGGAGTTTTATAGGTCGACCAGCACAAAATTCTCTGTGGTTTTCTTTATTATGAAATGTTTTTATATCAGAACAAATTTGTCTTTCAAATTGGTCAAGGTTGCTTGCAATTCTAATATGTCTTCCCAAGACTACAGCTTTAGTTTTTCACATTCTCTGCTTCAAATAGTGCCTTATTAAAAAAAAAAAATAGGGCAAGCATCATTAAGAATAGGATGAATAGATTCTTGCTGAGGAGGCAAGTCACTCCTGTGGGAAAGAGACATTTATGATCTGGCATATGGTGAACATTCTCTTCCATGCTGGTGATGGTAGGCACTTGTTGGGTGTAATTCGCAATTAATTGTGCCCAACAGTTCAATAATAATTCAAATGGAAACAGAAATACTAAAGGAATCTCAGTTCCTGAGACGTAATACTTGGCAGCAAATAGCCAGAAACTAAGTTTCATTTTGGGCAGTGCACTGTTATTTATTTATTTACTTATTTATTTATTTATTCATTTATTTTTACTTTTTCTTCTTCTTCTCTGTCTGAGCTCCCCTCCCCCCACCTTTGGCTTTTAACTTCCTCTCTCTCTTTCTCTCTTTCTCTTTCTCTCTCCCTCTCTGTCTCTCTCTCTCTCTCTCTCTGTCTTCTTTTTCAATCTCTCCTTGAGATTCTTCTTCATCTCTTCAGTCTCTTTCTTCATCTTACAGGGTAGGGAGCTGTCTCTGAGTAAAGATTTCTCAATCTGGAAAGGCAGACCGAAGATTGTAGCTAGAGAACATCTCTGTGTGAGATAACAGAGAGCTGGAAAGAATGAGGTTCTTTTCTGCCTGCATCCACATAAAATACAAACACATACAATTACTCGCTTAATGATAATTTCCCCAATATTCCCTTCTCTAAATGTCCAGAGAAGGTTGGGAGTCTTTGAAAGAGGCAGGAGGTTATCTTCTTATCCTTCTTAAAGGATGACAGACAACCAGCAGACCTTTACTCTGTCTACAATCTGCAGTGAGGAGGAGAGCAAATTCAGCAGTTTTTGCAAAATTACCAACACAGCAAGAAAGGCAGTCAAACAGATTGCTCAGATGGGCTGACTTTTAATAACTGGATCTATCAAGTCTCAGATTTGCTGCTTGCTGCACGACTTCAAAGTGGGTCTGCTTTTAAATATTTGATTTCCCCAAATTAGGAAAAACCCTCTGAAACATTTAGCAGTGTGGGCCACACTTTGAGAGACTCAGGGAAGCTGACTTTGATGCCATCTTCAGCAGCATGATTTCACAATTTCTCCAAAGAGTATGCTGTCATCTTGACTCCCTGTCTTTTGATTTATCGATGAGTCGAGTGTGTTGCCAACTTGCTGACTGTTTGTAACTGCAGATCTGCTCCCTAGCCTCCTCAGCCCTGCTCTGTGCCCAGGAAGCTGTTATTGACCGCATCAGTAAGCTCCTTTGCCAATGGCTTCTGCTGGGTTCAGTCAAAGGGAGGTATTGACAACAGATCTGCAGGGCATGTGGAAAACAAGGTTGGGGTATTTACTTCTTTTTTTTTTTTTTGAAATGGAGTTTCACTCTTGTTGCCCAGGCTGGAGTGCAATGCTGACCACAACCTCTGCCTCCCAGGTTCAAGCTATACTCCTGCCCCAGCCTCCTGAGTATCTGGGATTACAGGCATGCGCCACCAAGCTCGACTAATTTAGTATTTTTAGTAGAGACAGGGTTTCTCCATGTTGGTCAGGCTGGTCTCGAACTCCCAACCTCAGGTGATTCATATGCCTCTGCCTTCCAAAGTGCTGAGATTACAGGCATGAGCCACCCCACCTAGCCTAGGGTATTTACTCCTTAGGTCTTTTCCTTTTGGGCTACTGTGGCTTGGCTCCATCTCTTTATAGAACCTACTGCTTGTGTTAGGTGGCTCTTTACTATTATTTGTTGTTAATCTCTGCAGGTTCCTAAAACTGTCTAATCATCTCATTTCTTTAGACCAAGGACATGAACAGTGCCTGTTTCTTGCTAATATTGGGGTACTTTCTCAATTCTTCTTGGTTTCCCAATAACTCTATTTACCTGATTATTAACCACACCTATATTAAACCCTTCTACATGCCCTTTTTTGACTGTGTGCTACTCTTTTCCTAAAAGTACCATTAGTTTGAGACACAAATGTAAGGACTACTCAGATGAGAGATTAAAGGAACTGACGTCATATGTAAGTAGATATTTCAGTTTGTATATGTAGTGTAGAGGCTTAGAAAGGTCAAGTGCTTTACACAAGGTCACAAAGAAGGCCATTAGTGGGAGTAGGATTAAAATCACCTTCTTCAGAATCTGTATGACAAATAATAGCAAGTGTCATCCGTGGGCTACTAGTCCCATGGGTTTGCCATAATCTAGAATGTGAAAATGACTATATATAATGTAAATATCTTGGGGAATCACAAAACATATTATTATTTTATAGGCTTTGAGAAATCCTATAGTGAGGAAACTGGTTAAACTCAATTTTGTTTCAACTAGAAATAACTACACATATCTTACTGCAGAGCATTTTTTTTTTCTCATAACACCCAATTACATCTCATTGACATAATGGTCTGTGAAATCAAGATTGGATTTCTTTGCTCCTCAAGCATACTCAAAATAGAGTATCACTTCAGTGCCCCAGAGGTTACATCTTTTTCTTTCAAGCTTCTAGCACAGAATGAGTTGCATATCTCAGCCCAGGTCCAATAATGTGTTTGGTGGTATTTTCATTGAGCTTGGCCTGGGTTGGGTCCAATTCAGCGTATTCATAGTTGAAACATGACTACTGGGACAGAGCCTTTGAGTTGGGAGGTATGCACGAGAACAGCAGCAAATTCTGGCCTTCACAGATACCCCAAATACAGCAGTATAATTATTTTCTGAAGACATGGCCTGGTGGTTCTTATAGCCCAAGAAAACAACTAGGCAGGGTGTGGTGGCTCATGCCTGCAATCCCAGCACTCAGGGAGGCTGAGGCAGGTGGATCACCTGAGGTCAGGAGTTTGAGACCAGCTTGACCAACATGGTGAAACCCCATCTCTACTAAAACTACAAAAACAAAAAATTAGCCCAGCATGGTGGTGGGCGCCTGTAGTCCCAGCTACTCGGGAGGCTGGGCCCAGAGAATTGCTTGAACCAGGGAGGTGGAGGTTGCAGTGTGCTAAGATCACACTATTGCACTCCAGCCTGGGTGACAAGAGCGAAACTCCATCTCAAAAAAAAAAAAAAAAAAAAAGGAAAAGAAAAAAACCTTTCAAAAGGTATTAAATAAAAATGGAATATTTTCATTTACCTACAGGAATATCAAGACTACCTAAGCCTAAAATACTTCTTCTGAAAGCCAATCCTTGCTTCTCTTTCTTATCCTATAGGCAGATGATTGTCTCTAAACACACACACACACACACACACACACACACACACACACACACACTCGGCACTGTTCTGTATTTCCTCATGGTCAATAATGCCATTTAGCCTTACTTAATGCAGTTTCTGCTTTAGTCATCACAACTGAAGATGAAGGGAATAAGGAAAGGAACTAGCAAGTATTGGATGCCTATGTATGCCAACTTCTTTATATCTCGCTTCTCTCATTTATGACTCAGAAGTTCCCACATGAAAAAACTGAGGTTTGGCACATTTATGTTAATTTCCCAACTCCGGAAAGCTAACACTGGTCTCAAAGTCCTGCCTGCTTTACCACCGTTCACTCTTTATTTTTTTTTTTCTAATCCCACAGACAATCAGTGATGCCTGCTGTTAGCCACACATTGTTGCAGACATTGAGGGTACAAAGGTGTTTTAAAAATTGCAGCAGAGGTTACCTAGATGCAATAACCAAATTACATCCATCAGCCCATGGAGGCCACAAAAGGGGCAATGGCCAATCCTACAGGAGCGGTTAAAAAAGAAGGTGAGTTTTGTAATGAGGCTTGAAAACAGAAAGTATATTAGTTGAACATCAGGACATTCCAAGCAGGGAGAAGCAGCATCAGTCAAGGTCAAGGCAGATAGCATGATTTGGCAAGGTGTGTTTAGGAAATTATGATTCATTTGAGTTGGTTGAAATAGAAAATGCAAGAGTGGAGCATGGAGGGAGATGAAGCTGGTTCTGTTGACAAAGTTCTGATCACATGGGACTTCATAGACCATGCTAAAAGGGTCATGTAATGTGCAAAATACACAGAGGTAGCCCAGAAGAACAGGCTGCATGATGATTCTGAGGACTTGTGAATACCACCCAGAGGAGATAGCATCATGCCAAGGCATGATGTGAAAAATCAAACAAGCAGGGAATAGTTACAGTAGCACATGCACTCTCAGTTGCTCAAGCACCTTTTTGGCTGAAAGTACACTTAGAAGGTTGGACTGCATAAGCATTTCTCTTAAGACAAAGAAATCTGATTTGCTTTAACTAGAGCATTCTGTGTGAACTTTGAACAAATGACCTGCCCACGATCAACATTTTGCCAGGGTCAATTCTATACATCAACCTGGAGAGTTTTGGATCAGTGACAATTTTCTCTTAACATCACATAGAGTCGTCCCTCCAAATCAAGCTGTTTTCCAAATGAGTTTACAGAGAAATAAAATTGGTTTGCTTTAGGACCACCAATAGGGAGCTGATATTCTTTGTTCAAGTTCCCCAAAGGGGTTATAAACTTGCATGTTTAACATTGTTCCTGCCTATGGGCTGTTAAGCTCTCTCAGGACCTCTTACCCAGAAAGAGCTTCTGCAGTTCTACTTTCTTATGCTAATTGATAACACTTATTTTTTAGTAATGCTTCTTTTTGCATTCTATTTGAATTGGTTGCACTGTAAATTAGAGTGAGGAAGAGAGCAGTGCCAAATGTTTGCAGCTAGATGCAATTCTCAAAAAGGAGGCAGATTGTAAAGTTGCAGATGATAAAACTTGCCTTTGCTTCAAGTTTTCATCTTACAAACCAAAGAAAGCATTTTCTTGTGAAATGTCGGATAACTTCCAAACTTTACAAAATGGAATTCAAAGAGAAAAAGTTATAAAACCTTTGTTAATGCGTCTGAATCTTGGCATCCATTTAATTACTCATTTGTTGGTGAACCCACCCAATATATAATGAATATTTACTATGTATCACACATTGAACTAGGCACTGCTATATTGAGATGATCGTATGTAAATGCTGGTCTTAAGGATCCTTTCACTAGACTGTAAGTTCTCTGAAGGTAGGCACTGTATCTGTTTGATTCACTATTAACTCTCTAGAGCCTAGGAAGATGCCTGGCACATAGTGGATGTGAGGAATTTAGATTGGGATTGTTAGGGATTTGATTATCCTACCACTCATCTTTTCTTTGGTAGAGGCAAGACAAAAACTTCTTCATGACTTCATCTGAAGGAGTGATACCTGTGGGGGGAAAATGGTTAAAATCTAACAGAGCATTTTTCCACTGATTTCAGGAAGGCATCAGAAAATGTTCACTGCAAAGCTTTGACACAAGTTGTGAGAGAGAAATGAATTCCATGTCCTTTTCTGAATTACTGCCTCTGTGGTGAAGTAATCTTGCCTATTATTTGCAGGTAGTGATTAAAATAAAGGAATCTGAAAGCGACAAACCTATCCAAATCTTCTAGGTCCTTACAAAATATTTTGTACATACTGCCTGCATGAAGATAATGGAGGCTGGAGAAGATGAGACTGTTCAGAAGTGCTCTGCCAAAATTTACCTACATCACTTGATCGAGTTTAGGAGAGGCGTAACAATGGGAATCAATCTTTGAACTCTCAGTGGCTCTGCCCATAGGTAAACCACCACTAATAAATACCTTAGGTACTATTCACTCAAATTAAATCCTCCCTTTTGATCAGTGTATTAGTCCATTTTTACATTGCCATAAAGAAATATCTGAAGCCAGGTAATTTATTTAAAAAAAAAAAGAGATTGAATTGGCTCAGAGTTCTGCAGGCAGCACAGAAAGCACAGCGCTGGCATCTGCTTCTGCTGAGGCCTTAGGAAGCTCACAATCACAGCAGAAAACAAAAGGGAGCCAGCATGTCACATGAGGAGAATGTGAGAGCAGGAACAAGAGAGAGAAGGAGGAGGTCCCAGACACTGCTAACAACCAACTTTTGCATGAACAAAGTGAGCAAGAACTCACTTACCACCAAGGAGAGGGTGACAAACCATTAATGAGGGATCCACCTCCATGATCTAATCCCTTTCCACCAGACCCCACCTCTGACACTGGGATTCATATTTCAACATGAGATTTGGAGGGGACAAACATCCAAACCCTATCAGAGGGCTTTGACTTAGAAGTTTGAACTTCATTCTGCAGACTCAAAAGAGTATCACACCTAGTGTGACAATCATAATAAAGAGCAGCACGAGAGAGTTTATTTGTAATGATGGAACTATAGAGCATTGATTGCAGTAGTGGTTACATACATTTAGAAACAGACTAAATCACATACCTACATAAAAACAAACACATGAGTGCATAAAAACTGGGGAAACTGTGTGAGGTCTGAAGTCTAATTACCAGTATTGTACCCATGATGATTTACTGTCTTGATGTAGTACTAGAGTTATATAAGGCGTCACCACTGGGGCAGCTAGGTAAAGGGTTCTTGAGATTCTATGTGCTATTTTTGCAACTCTCCTTGAATCTCTATAATTTAAAATAAAAGCTAGAAAGGAGAGAAGAGAGAGAGATTACAGCTCCCTCCTCAAGTAAATGCTAAGAGCTATGCTTCCGGAAGTTCAGATTTTGGTAGTAAGATGAGTTGTGATGGGGAAAGAATAGAGGATATTTCCCCAGAAGAAATCTCATGCCTTTTTTCCTCTGGTAATATATTAGCAAAATTCCACTTTCCTAACTGAAAAAAATGATTCTAGGGAGAGAGAAGCAAACACATCAATGACAGAATAAAAACATTCAAGTGAAAAAATAATTATTTTAATCATGCTTTCAACTTGGTACACACACCACAGGAGAGCAGCCTGAAGCCAGAGTAAATCTGTGTGTAACAGATTCCAGGGATGCTGTGTTTGGAAAATTTAGAATAAGTTTCTGTGAAATTAAAGGATGAAGTGAAGGCAGTTGTCAATTTCTCTGTATCGCGGTCTTTGCTACTCTTTAATAGCATGTCACCTTCAGTTAAATGCTTTAGGGACACAGGACAAAATATAACCTAGGAAGGAAGCATCACACAATAATATCTTCATTCAAAGAAGTTTTTAATGTTCTAATGTGTTGTCACTTTTTTCATTTTTACAATTATAATAATTTCAGGGATTATTGATAGGTTTGTTCTTTAATTAGTTTTGTTGTAGGTAAGAATAAATTTCTTCTTTATTAGCTTCTTTTTATTCTGAGGAAAGTGAGGCACAGAGTTCTGAAATGTTTGCTAGCAGGGTGGCACTGGGTTGGAACGCTGATCTCTGGAAGTACACCCAACCACCTTGATGATTATTCTCTGTGGCCACGCTGAGTTTTGGTTTCCAAGAAGCATCAGAACAAACACAGTATGCCTAATGATGCATGGAAAAATATAAACCTAACCTATGTGTTATCAGAAAAATGTGAAGATACATATTTTTCACACGTTTAGCAAATGAAATTACATCCATTTGCATGGAGCTTTCATACAGATCTCATTCCAAGAATGTTAAATAACAGAAGTTGCAGCTGTCTGCAATTGTATTGAAAGCCAACCTTTAGAGTTAGTTACAAACTGAAGAATCCTGGAAAATCTAACAAATCCCACCATTGCCCCTTTCTAAAGACTCCGTTTCCTTGAATGCGTAATACAATGATAATTTTTAGATAAATTGGCCAAAAGAAGATGTTATAATTTTATAAATATGGTTACCTAATTTGTTACACTAGTGGCAATATGGTGTTAAGAGAAATATGACATTACCAATAAAAGGTGAAGGGCAAATTGGATATACTGATAGAAAAAAAATTGTTGAGCTCCTACCTTATACCGTATACTAAATTAAATTCCGGAAGGATTTCAGACCTGAAAGTAAAAAAGAAACAACAAAAATTTCAAGGAAATAGTAGGAGAATATTTTGTAAGCCCTGGCATAAGCCAAGATTTTTAAACAGTAAGATAAAATGACAATCAAAGGAAAAGGTATATTAAACTACCATAAAATGAAATATCTTTGGTTTTCCAAAAGACAGCATTATGGAAAAGCAAACTTCATGTCAGTGTGGAAGAAGGCATTTGTTATGTATATTATTACTAAATGATTCTTCACAGTATCCTACAAATATATAGGAACAGCTACAATTTTTTTTTTTATAAAAAGAGAGAGACAGACCAAACAATATATAAAGGGGAAAAATCTTGAATTGGTACATCACAAAAGAAGATATTTATCTATCTATCTATCTATCTATCTATCTATCTACCTAGCTAGCTAGCTATCTGTCTATGCTTGTGTGTGTGTGTGTGTGTATAGAGACTATATATAATATACATATATGTATATATATATGGTCAGTAAACAAGAAAAAAAGATTAACTTCATTGATAATCAGGGAAATGCAAGTTAAAATTATGCTGCATCATTATCACCAGAATAACTAAAAAAAAAAAAAAAGACAGAAAATATCAAGTGTTGGTAATACTTTGGATGTGGAACAAGTAAAATACTCATATCCGGCCAATGGGAGAACAAAATAGAACAGGCACTTTAGGAGAATGCAGGATATGGCTAGTATCCAGTGAAACTGAGTATATGCATTAAGTGTGATCCAGCAACTGGATCTTAGGTATACACACGTCAGAAATGCATTCATAATTAGACATATCCTAGAGTGTTCATATGAATATGAATAATCGCAATCCCAAATAGGAAACTGGTCAAGTGACCCTCATCGACGTAATTTAATTAACAGAAAAAATATATACAGCAATGAGAATGAAAGATCCCCACAAAAGTTTAAGTGAATTTCTCAGATATCATATTGAGCAAAATAAATTGATTAAATACAAAGGAATATATAGCTTTCTAAACCTCTATTTATGTAAGCTAAAGTAATAAACAATGAAACAAACAAAAACAGGTACACCTAATGCTTGTTCTTAGAAGTCAGGATAGTGGCTTCTTTGTGGGGTGATAGTGACAGCCAGAAAAGGGATTTCCTGGGGGTAATTGGAGGTAATTTTCTGGCTTTTGATCTGGGAAATGGTTGCATTTTTTTTTTTTTTTTTTCAGTTTGTGAAAATTCATAAAACAGTGTATTTGGGGTAAGTAAACATGTCTGGGTGCATATTATATTTCAATTTTATTTATCTATTTATTTGAGACAAGGTCTTGCTCTGCCACGCAGACTTGAGTGCAGTGCAGTGGCGCAATCATACCTCACTGCAGCCTACAAGCAGGGGGCTCATGCAGTCTTCCAGTTGTAGGCATCAAAAGTGCTGTGATTACAGGCTTGCTTGACCTCACCAGGCCCTATATGTAAATTTTAAAAGTTTATTCCTTGGGCATTTTTCAGATTTTTCATTTGTTCATCAGATATTTTGAGAACCCTCCATATGCCAGGTATATTTTCAAGCAACGAGGTTACTGAAGTGAGCAATCTCTGAGGTTTAGTTATAAGAGCCCTACTGTAATCCAGGCTTTCACTATCTCTTACCTGGGTTATTGCAAAAATCTCCTGATTGGTCTCTTTGCTGTGAGTCTCAAACCTCTAAAATCTATTCTCCACCTGATAGGTAAGGTGATATTTCTAAAATACAATACTCTTCATGTGTCTCTTGGCACACAAGATAGAATTCAAGTTCCTGGAAAATAATTAGAATAAAATAAAATTAATAATAACATAGCTAACATCTATTGAACTTTTTATGATATGCTATGATGATGTTTATAGTTACCAATTTATCTAATCATGACAAAAAGATGTATTCTGAGGTCTATATAATCAATCATATTTTGCGGATAACGACACTGAAGCACAGAGAGGATGTCCCACTTGCCTAAGGTCACACCTCGAGGAAGTAGAAAAATGAGAATTTAAACTGAGCTAGGACTGTCTGTGGAGTTTATGTTCCTAACCTCATTTTACCTGTTAGGCACTTCGTAGAGTGTCCCTGCTTAACTTTCCTGTCTCAACTCCTTTCCTCCCCTTGTGACAATCATCTACCCTGCTGGTAGTGCCCTGGCTTTTTTCAGCTGTCCCAATTCTCTGTTCTGTTCTTGCTG
Organism: Sapajus apella; assembly: GCF_009761245.1. Taxonomy (NCBI): domain Eukaryota; kingdom Metazoa; phylum Chordata; class Mammalia; order Primates; family Cebidae; genus Sapajus; species Sapajus apella. Next base: position 3,675,318 of record NW_022437016.1, on the reverse strand, counting down.
ACTTATGCTCTGTTTTGCTCCTTGGCCAACATGTATTCACCTAGGTTTTTTTTTTTTTTCCCCTCCAGCCTTTTCTTCTGTTATAATCACCTTCCTCAGCACAATTCTTATGTGGTGTCCTTGTTCAGAAATCTTCCATTGCTTTTTTTTTTTTTGCCAGCAGATTAAAGATTAAAATTTTACATCTAAACGTATTGGTCCTTCATAATGTGATCCAATCTTACCTTTCCACATACATACCCAATTATTCCTATCCAATCATTATATCCTTGTAAGATTCAATGTACTCTCAGTTTCTTTTCATTTTCCATGCCTTTGATCTTCTGATATCACTTTTCTTGAATTCCCTTTTTCCAATCGAGATGTCCATATTTTACCTCTTCTCAAATTCATCAAATATTGCCTTCTCCAGAGTCTTTCCTTATGACTAGAGCCTTCTCTAATTCTTCCCAAGTTGCCGGTCCTCTGGTTTTCTGTTGGACTTGCATTATCACCTAGCATTACATTACAATTTTTTCTTTCTATGATGGCAGAATAGTAAAGGACCTGTACTTTTATACCAACCTCCATTCCACTGCCCACAACACATACAAGTATCTTTAATGTCTAAAATATGGTACATTCTCAGATCAAATCTGTTGAACTGAATTGGAATAGAGGTGCCATAGGAGCCCAATTTCAGTATCTAATGGACAAAAATGGACATAAACATTTACACAGTGTTTAATGGTTGCACAATTATCTTCCTATGACTTCTTTCATATAACCTTTTTAGGAACTGTTATCATCATTTATTTTATTGTGCAACTGAAGTCTGGGAGGTGGATTTACCCAACTGGGGTAATGCAAAGTTATAAAAAGAAACCCAGGACCTCCAGGGTAGTGGGCTTCTCTGGAAAGCCTACCTTTAGAAATGTTATGTTTGAGAGGAGCACAGAAAACAAACTGAGAAAACGCATTTTTGTTTTAAATTTTTTTTTCTTGCCTTTGTTCACTGTTAGATCTTTCTGGTCATGTTCCCCCAGCTTACAGATAAAAGTTACTATTATTAAAATTGAGTCTTAGTGTTTCTTTTTATTAATATTTTCCCTTCCTGTTTAAATTCTACAAAGTAAACTTTCTATAATCAAGAGGACCCAAGAGACATTATTTCAGCAGGAGACCATAGAGAGAAGACAAATGACCTGGAAGAAATCGACTGTAGAAGTCAGACAGACAAGTCTTCCTCCTTCTGAATTCTTAGTGGCAAAATCTCAAAACATTTATAGGCTCCAGAAAAGAAAGGTGCAATGAAAGAAATCTAATGTGTCTTTGGGGCTGTGAAGCTCAAGATCAATCCCCCATGCAAGTTGGGAGAATGTTAAAAAAATAAACTTATACACACTTTATTTATTTAATAACAATTAGTGCCTGACATTGTACTAGATGCCAAATATACAGATTTAGTCTTTAGCTGTCATCTCACCTACAGCCAAGTGAGGAATATAGTTCTAAGTAAATTCAACAGCTTAAACATATAATCATCAAAATCAATGATAATACAGCCCAGCAACTGTCTTTCTGAACATTTTCTTCAGATAAATGAAAATATTTGTTCAGACATAAATGTTCATAGATGCATTATTTTTAATCTTCAAAAACTGGAGAAAAAAAGACAAATTCAGATATTGTTCACTGGTGATGAATGGTTAAACAAAGTGTGGTACACCCGTGCTGTGGAATATAACACAAAAATGAAGAGCAATTGACAGACAGAATCTTGCATTAATCTCTAAGGAGAAATTATTCAGCAGAAAAAAAGTCAATCCCAAGTGGTTACATAAAGAATGGTCCTATTTACATAACATGTGAAAATGACAAAGTAATTAAAATGGAGAACACACTAGTGGTTTTTAGGGACTAGGGATGATAGTGAAGGAATTGGGGTGGACATGAGGAGAGGGAAGTAGATGTGACTATTAAAGGGCTTCCACTTATAGTGATACATTATTTTGTGTCTTGACTGTGGTAGTAGACACATGGACCTATATACAGGATTAAAGGTGCACAGAAGTAAACACATACAGACATACATATAAGTAACATTCGGGAAATATAAATAATATTGGTGAAGTGTATCAATATCAATATCCCAGCTATGCTATTGTATTATGGTCTTGCCGGAGATTATCACGGGGGAATCTGGGTAAATGGTACACAAGATCTCACTGAAGTAAAACATTTAATTAAAAATGCAATAGGAGCTATACAAGAAGACATTTAGTAGGATTAAGGTGTATGAAAGAGGGTTTTGACCTAAGTTTGGGGTGACCTGGAAAATCTCTCCAGCAGACAGAACATTTGGTGTGAGGTCAGAAGGTTGAGTCTGTGCTATCCATGAAAATAGCAAAGGGATTAGTTCTAGTCAGGAGGAGACATGATGTGTTCTAAAACTGAAAGTGATTAAACACATGAAGAGTATAGAATATTATGTGATAAACTAAACAAGGAAGTGGGATCCTCTATCATTCAGTCCATTCAAGGCCATTCAAATGATATTATATAAAGATTGTCATGGAGCACTCTGGAAATACTCCAGGGAATAGTACCACTTCACTTAATATACCAAGGGGATGATTTTTACTAAAACTTCCAAAAAATCAAAGCTTTCTAAACTCCTTTTCATTGGGGACTGTGTTATAAAACAGTGAATTTTCTATCTGTAGAGATATTCAATCAGGCTAGTTGACCATTGTGATTAGGACATATATAACAACTAGGAGCAAGATTGAAATAGATGGTTTCTAAGTTTCCTTTCCATTTCTACAAGATTATATCTTAGTGTTCATTTTGCACAGGGTTGAATGGGACAAAAAAGCTAGACAGAACTTGAGAAAGATATCTAGAAACTGATCATAGCATCTTATGCTGATTTTAGCAATTGTTCTAATGAGTAATCATAGCATTCAGGTTGCAAAACCCTGAAGCATGATGAGTGAGAATAGGCATGACATCATGGAGGACTTTAAACATGGTTCCCTGATCCCTAATCCCCATGGTCCTCTCTTCCTCTGGGTGGATGAGTTCTCTCTTAATGGTCTGCATTGCAGATTACTTATTCTGAGTTGGGTTATAAACACAAGCCCTTCTATTAATTTCAAATGATGCATTTCTATCTATGGCTATGAATAAAACAGATCAATGCCACCCGCATGTTTTATTGGGCCTCCTGTGAAATGAATCTGTAGGGAGACAGCCAGCAGGATGGAGTTGACATGCAGATGAGATTTGTAAGTGAGGGCATATTGATTATTTCCATCTCAGCTCAGGCAGTAATTCCACCCGACGCCACTTCCCCTGTTTGAGCTCATTATTTATGCCATAAAAACACTATCTCAATGATAATAACAGGCTTCATTTACAAGCCAGAACATAAAGCACCAGCGCTTAGGATTTCAAAAGGTAGGAGAAGAGAGAGAAAGAAATTTAACAAGTCCTAGAGACACAAAACTGCCAAGGCTCACCTTGCAGTTTCTGCTCCCTCAAAAAGCAAGAATGAAAGCAGGTGCTCAATTATCAGTCTTTATTAACAACACCAGATGTGTACAGGGTTGGATTGGTGAAACACTCAGAATTTTCTCCATATAACCTGATATGTACTGTGCCATACCACTGCCTCTGTTTAACATGTGGAGATTCTAAGAAGTTACCTCCTAAAACTGAATCACATTCAAATGAAATTACATTCAGAAAATGAACCATTCTTCCAAAAAATGTTTTAAGTGGGTTATTTCACAACCTAACATGGCCTACATCTATGGTTTCACCACCAATATTTTTATAATCTTATTCTAAAGGCAAACCCAATAGAAGGTGACAAAACAGTTATGTACACATGAACCTTGCACTGTTCTTGGGAAGTAGACAGCATTCCCAGTAGGATAAGACACGTCGTCTGCCATCAGAGACTTTATAACAGAAGTCACAGAAAGAGACTCTAAAACCTGTGGGGAACAGTCTAGGGAGGGAAGAAATAATGGCAAGGGGAAACATGGGAAGGCTCCCTGGAATAGATGACTCCTTAGCTAAGTCTTGAAATTGGTGATACTCTTCTGCTACTTTTTTTAGTTAAAAATGATTAATTCCCTTTAGTACAAGAGTAATATGTTTATTAGGAAAGTTTAAGAAAATGTAGATATGTAGAAAATAAAAGTAAATGAAAAATAGGTTATTATATCATCATACAGAGATGATATAATATTGATATTTTAGTTTGTACTCTTCTATACCTTTTGTTCAGATTTTATTTACAAAAATAGGTACATATATTACAAAATGTTTTGGACCTATGTGTTTTCCACTTAAGAATGTGGGCCCGGTGCAGTGGCTCGTGCTTGTAATCCCAACACTTTGGGAGGTTGAAGCCGGCCCATCGCCTGAGGTCAGGAGTTCGAGATCAGCCTGGCCGACATGGTGAAACCCCATCTCTACTAAAAATACAAAAACTAGCTGGGAGTGGTAGCACATGCCTGTAATTCCCACTACTCGGGAGGCTGAGTCAGAAGAATCACTTGAACCTGGGAGACAGAGGTTGCAGTGAGCTAAGATCATGCTGCTATGCTCCAGCCTGGCCGACAGAGTGAGACTCCATCTCAAAAAAAAAAAAAAGAATGTGTTGTGGGCATCTTTTTGGGCTATCATTCTTCTCTATCATTTTGATGACTACAAAGTTTATTTTATTGTCTCATACCTGTAAGAATGTTTCATACCTTATTTAGGAAATTTTCTAACAGTGGATGTTTAGTATTAACCATGGCATCATAATTAAAAGGAATATTCTAAATTACCCTTCTAGAAACCAAGTATTTACTCCCATCCATGATGATTGCTTTATAATAAATCCTAAAACTGCAATTGCCAGGTAAATAGGCATTTTTAAAGTTGTTGAGAGATACAGCTATGTCATCTTTGAGAAATGGTCTATCAATCTTGCACAGTAGTGGCATAGGAGTATGACTGCTAAGACAGACAGTTTATTGACAGGCAGAGTTGATGGGGTTTTTGCAACTGACCAAATAACCTTAGCTAGAATAATGTAAATATTTGGTGATATTCAGACTTCACATCTTGGAGTTAGCTATAGACAAAGTTGAAAGGCAGGTTTAGAACAAGTGAGTAAAAAAATGAATTTGCTTTTTTCTCTATATTCTGTAGCAACAATCAGGTAGAGATAAATGTTTTAAAATTTTTGGTTTATTATTATCATTAAAATAATATGTACACATAATAAAAGCAATGCTAAAGGATTCAGAGCTTATAAAATAAACAGTAACACTTGCTCCAAGTCCTTGATCCTGTTCACTTGTACAAATTCAATTAATAGGAGTTACTTCATCTCTTCAGAAGGATTTCAGTTACTTGGGTATGCTTAGTGTGCTTAGATGGCTTATAACAAAATGAGATTACTTATTGCACTCACTTTGTCTTGTATATTTAATAATATTTCTTGTAGTTCTTTCTTTTGAGCACATACTATACTTGTTACGACGTGCGTTTCAAGGAAGGGGCAACGCTTTGCTCTCAGTTCTGATGTTCAGATATGGGACATGCCATTTCCAAGATCATAGAAGAGACTGAAATAATTACTCCAAGCCAAAATCTCCCCCAGTGCTTTTTCCGGAATGTAGATCCATATCTACCTTGCATATGGATCTCAGTTAGTAGAACTGTCTGGCTTTCTTCTGCTGCCTTGTTTAGTCACATACTCTGGAATGGAGTGATTTATAGGACAGGTCAATGTGGGGAGAATGGACTGGTCATGCTTATCTTAGCTTCTTCATTTTGACCCCTTAGAGAGTGTTGACCCCAGAAGCATGCATTCCTAGAGGAGTACACTCCCTACAGGAGCAAGTTATGCCCTGTGGGAAACTCTGTAATGGTCTAAGGCTGCCATAGGTGTTTTAGGGAACCGGTTTACCTACATATACAAGCCACATTCTTTAATATAGGCTTTATTGATTCTTTAAACAAGGATATTTTTGTCTCCACATGTGCTATCCTTTGTCTTTTCTCTCAGTTGATTCTGAATTCAGGCAAGGGAAATGGTGTGCTCCTTGTTGGGTACTTTCTCAAATGTAGTTAACCAGTCTTCTATCCATGGGCATCAATGTTGTTTATAGTTGTTTTTTCTTGAAATCATATATAAAGCTGTAAATGCTTTCAGAAATAAATAAATAAATGTGAATATATCTGTGGAGAATAATCTAAAAAAATGGAGTTACTCTTTAAAGAGTATGCATTTCCAAAGTTTTAAGAGAATCAAATTAAATTTTTTTTTTTTTTACAGTTATGGAAGATCAACCATTGGCAATATGTAGCATTCTAAAACTCTAATCTATACCATTCTGTAGGTGACAAACAGCATCTCATTAAAATTTTAATGTGCTTTTCCTTAACTGTGTCTGAGATTGTGCTCTTTTTCATGTTTATTGGCCATTTGGATAATTCCTTTTGTGGACTGCCTGTTCATCTTCTTTGCCCATTTTTATTAGGTTATTTGTTTTTCTCTTATTGATTTTTAAGAGCTCTTTGCATATTAATAAAGTCAGCCTTTCTCTGTATTGTGTGCTCTGAATAATTTCTCAATATATCGTCTTTTCATTGTGTGTAGACATTCTTGCCTTTTAGTTGAGTACCATAGAGTCAAATTTCCAATTGTTTTTATAACTTATATACCTTAAACTGTTACAGACCAAATGATCCTTAAGAGCTGATGTCATCTAAATTGGAAAAGGAAATGCTAGAAACACAGATATGAATATTAGAAGAGTATGACAGTAAAATTGATAAATGGTCAAGACTACTGTAATGATAAGGAAATGGAGAAGTGATGGAATGTGAGAGTCTTCAAAAATAGGCACTATCAAGGTAAAACTGGAGGTGAGTGAAAATTAAGAAGGGTAAAATTTCAAGGTCAGAAAGTAGATGGAACTGGAAGTTGATACATACATTTTCCCTAATAAAATTCCTTTGCCTTCCAGTTGTTCATGAACTCTGTTAATCTGAACTTGGAAACAATTCTAACATGTTAGGCTATTGTCAGTGCACAACACTATTCCATTTTTGAAATGTCTCTCACTTCATTTCCTTATAGAATGAGAAATTTAATAGATTAATGTTGGCATAATAGAGGATTTTCCTAGGACGATATTAGTTTTATAACTAGAGGATGCTATTATTTATTGATGAATAAATGAATACTGTATCTCTTTGATAACCTTATATAACACTTATCAAAAATAATGATGATATATTTATCTGTAACTGTTTAACATTGTTCTCGGCTGGGCGCAGTGGCTCACATCTGTAATCCCAGCACTTTGGGAGACTGAGGCAGGTGGATCACCTGTGGTCAGGAGTTTGAGACCAACCTGACCAACATGGAGAAATCCTGTCTCCACTGAAAAATAAAAATAAAAATTAGCCAACCGTGGTGGTGCATGCCTGTAATCCCAACTACTCAGGAGGCTGAGGAAGGAGACTTGCTTGAACCCAGGACGCTGAGGTTGTGATGAGCTGAGATTGCACCATTGCATTACAGCCTGGGCAACAAGAGCAAAACTCCATCTCAAAAACAAAACAAAACAAAACATTGTTTCCACTTCGATTAAATGCTTCGTAAGGATATAGACTGTGTCTGTTTATTTTTTATTGTCTCTCTTATACATACTAGTTGTCCAATAAATCCTTTTAAATGGATGACTAGCAATTTCCATTCATATAATATTTCTTTACATTTGAATAAGGTTTTGGCTCTGATAAAATATATGTATGTACAGAATTATGCTTGGATGTTGAATGTCACAATAACTCTATGGGTTGGGCTTTATCTTTATTTTATTGAGGGGGAAATTTAGGTTCAGATATGAGACATGACATTTCCAAGATCATAGAAGAGAGTGAAATAATTACTCCAAGCCACTATTTCCCCCAGTGCTTTTTCTACACTGTCATGCTTCAAGTTTAGAATCATATAAACTTCAATATGAAAAGGTTAAAAACTTTCTTAATGCAACCAGGCTTGGTAGTTTATAAGAACATATGTTTGCTGTGTACAAATAATAAAATGGGTGGTTTATCCAATTGCTGTAGTGACTCAGATGTTCAAAATCAAGGTATTATTTACTAATACTGCTATTGTCAATACACTCTAAGGATGATACTGGATTTTTTTTTAAGTCCGTATGGAAAGAATGTGTCCTTGTGTTATGAAAAGAAGGACTCAATTTAGTTAGTAAGAGGATATTAGTAATTTATGAGCCATTATGACTAAGTATAATAATTATAACTCTTAAGTGGACCAGATGTACCAAGAGAATAGAGTTTCTTATGACACTGCAAGTTGGACAAGAAGCTACTTCTAATTCAGCAAAGCCTAACCAGCAGGGAAATCTGCAACTCTAAAGCATTCATTCCACATATACCATATTGAATGCCTGGTTTGTGTCAGGCAATCTTCTGAGAGCCAGGGATTCTACCTTAGAGAAGAGGTACAAAATGTCTACATTCTAATAAGATGACAAAGCATAGACAATTAATTCATTAACAACCAGACCATAGCAGCTTTTCATTGTTGCTGCACAGAAAATATATTGGGAGAAAAATGAGAGAGTAATCAGGTATGGAAGAAGACATAAAATACATTGGTCAGGGAAGCTCTCTCTGAGGAGATGACAGTTAAACTGGATCTGAATATTGGGATAAGATATCTGATAGAAAAATATCCAAGTTAGGGCAGAAAAAAAAGAGTAAAAGTCCAAAAGTAGGAAGCTTTATATTCACAAAACAGAACAGAGGTTTTGAAGCTAGAGAACAAGAAAAAATGGGACACAATGCAGTCAAAAAGGCCAACAGGAGCAGGGTCATTCAGGGGCACAAGAACATGGTCAAAAGTCTGATTTTTCTTCATTAAATGAAAAATCTTTGAAAAGTTTTTAATAGGGATACATTATAATCTTATACATTTTCTTTTAATCTATGATGTCTGAGACAGAAAAAGAGCGATGATGTTAAGAGATTATGGACATTAGCAAAGTTTGATACAATCCTTGCTTTAGGGGAAGCACCAAAGTCTGATGGGAATCAGTGAATTTAGAACTAAATCAAAGAGAGTTAGAAGGGAGGGAGGATGACCTCACTGTCAAGGATTTACTGAAGAGAAAATGCTGCTGAGGATAAGCTACTGGAAGCACCCGTGCTTTGAAGAACTTCTTTTATCCTCTTCTCTGTAAAATTGATCACAGCACATCCTGGCCACTCACCCATAAGAAGTCTAAAAATTACCAGTGGTGAGTTGAAGAGTTTTGTTAAAAAAAAAAAAAAAAAAAAAAGATATATTTTACTAACATGAACGGATGAATGAATGAACTAATACTCGAACAAATGATACAAAGAAGCAAACAAAACTACCCTCAAAGTTTCAGCTGAAGATGAGATGTAAATGAAAGCACTGATTTCCTATCTTAGCTTGTCAGAATCATTTGCAAAGCTTTGTGAAGTTTAAAATTTCTAAGTTCCACTTGTGCAGATTCTCCCCTGCTGATCAGTAGGGCTTTGTGCCCAGGAATCTGTATTTTATAAAGTTCCCCATTAAATGTTGATGTTCAGCCAGATTTAGAAACCGTCGAATTAGATAATCGTGCCAAGTCCCTTTCAGCCCAATGAGTCTGTAAATTATCAAACTGCAGTGGAACCAACATGGGACTATTGCTAGATGGTGCTAAAGTGTATTGCCAAACTGTCACATTTTAAATTTCATTTGAGGATAAAGCCAAATGATATTAGCAAATAAAAAAACAGTTATTGGTGCCAAATTCTCCCAGCTGCTATGCATTGAAGGCACAAATTACTACATATATTCTAACTGTCTAAGAGAGTAAATGCGTCTTCCAGGGAGACTTGACTGATGGTCAAGGAGGTATTTAGGCAAAGGGTAAAAGTATTTAGGATGATCATACATTATTTTTGTAATATTCTCTGTGTTGTCACTTTGGACAAACTTTTTGCTCATTTGCTGCCATGTTTTCTAGTGATAAGTGGTGCTCAATGGAGGGAAAGCTGATGTCAAAGGTATACAATGGGTTCAAGGACACACAATAAGTCATTGTCAAAATGGTTTCCAGTAATGGGCTCTACATTCTTAATGATTTAATTCGTCTCCCAAGACAAAGAAAACAGCATAAACCAACAGAAAAGTGTCTAATTGCTTAGATGGAAATTATATTACATTTCTGTACCCGAGTAAGCACTGCTTTGAATATTGATTGAATATGGAGGTAAAAAAGAGTATTGGGAAAGTCTTGCTTTTTCTACCGTCATGTTATAATATTGAAATGTCACTCTTAGTGACTCTTTGTAGAGAGGAAAACTACACTCATATTGGCCATCTGGGTTTGTTTGCTTTTGTTTTGTTTTGTTTCAGGATTTCTTTGCAAGATATATATTACGCCTTTTGCACATGTATTCGGTATTAGACATTCTTTCTACAGCGATTGAATGAATCTTTTAGAACACCTATTATATGCCAGCCATTGGAATAGGCACTAACACTGCAATGATGACCTAGGTACCCATCTTACTCCCAACATCTTTAGTGTGGGGTGGCTAAGTCTGTGTTTGTGCAAATATACAGGACTAGGCAACATAAGATTATTAAGACTTTGTGCCTTTATTCAGCAAAAGAAACATTCTTTCTGGGATGGTCTTTTAACAGATTTTAATTGCCAAACTTATTCACAAATTAGTCCTCATCTTATATGCTCCCTGCATGCACATTTCGAACACGTTCTCTTGGAACCCAGCTGCCATTCTCTGAATAGCCCAAGACACTATGATGAGGCCCCCATATATGTCCTCTGGTCAACTGTTACAACTGAGCCATAACTTGGAGACACCCCTGCCCAGGTCCACACATCCAGGAAAAGAAGCCTCCAGGTGATTTTGGCTACTACCCATTCAACACTTACCAGATGAAAGCCCAGACCCCATGGGGCAGATGCCAGCTATCCCTATCACACTCTGGCTGACTTTTTTTTTGTTTTTGTTTTTGTTTTGAGACAGGGTCTCGTCCTGGTGCCCAGGCTGGAGTGTAGTGGTACTATCTTGGCTGACTGCAATCTCAACCTCCCTGGCTTAAGCAATCCTCCTGAGTAGCTGGGACTACAGATATATGCCAACACAAAAAGCTAATTTGTGCAGTTTTGTAGAGACCAGTTTTCACCAGGTTGTCCAGGCTGGTCTCTAACTTCTGAGCTCAAGTGATCTGCCTGCCTTGGCCTCCCAAAGTTCTGGGATTAAAGGAATGAGCCACAGCACCCAGAAGTCTAGATGATTTTTAAGAAAATAATAATAGCTAGCATTTACTGATCTCTTACTATTTCCTAGGCACTGTGCCAAGGGATTTAGAAAACTAGCTCATTGCTTGTTTAATTGTTAAAATGACCATGCAAAATTTGTTACTCTCCTTATTCCCATTGTACAGGTGATGAAGTGGAGGCTTGTAGAGAATGTGATTCTACATCACAAGGTGATATAGCTGGTAAACATTAGAGCTGAGGCTGAAACCCAAATATGGTTGCATGTCTCCATGCTGCCACCATGTTGATTTTAGACAGCAATCAACTTGATATACATACTTGTACAAGTACATGGCTGAAATTTCAAACTATAAAATCTATGGGAATAATATAATAATCGATCTCTTACCCTACAATATTTGAGGTGCTTTATTACATAGCAATAGCTAACTAGAATAAGTCTCCCCTAATTCTACTGTTAGTTACAAAAAAGCTCTCAACCCTCCAAAACCAGTTTATTGGCCATTATTACAAGAAAAGGACAGTGGCATTTACAGAGCACCTACAATCTGCTAGAGTGTACTATGTGCTTTGCCTTAGGGACATTAGATATTTCCTTTCTTGACCTTATTTTATAGATGACCACATTCACTTTGAGAATGGAGAAATGCTCAGAGACATTACCTAGAGTGTTCCTTTTTCCTGAACTGATTGCTCAGTATTCAACAGCCTCTTTAGATTGCCTACCTTACACCTGTCCTCATCATCAGCCTAGATTTAATCTCTTCTGGAAAGTTTTCTGTGATCCTTAATATTGAGCTAGGTGGGCCTCTCTATGTTCCCAAAGCACTATATACCCAGGAATAACAAGTATTTCTGAATTATAACCATGTACCTGCCTATTTTTACTGCTATATTATACGATCCTCGAGGATGAAAATATAGCTTTGCTCACTGTTTTATAACCATAACTTAGCAAGTGACTAGAAAATGAAGATGGTCAGTGGAAGTCAGAAATGGTATTCAACTCTTCAGGATCGTGTCTCAAACACCTTTAAAAAAAACATTTAGCCCTTTTACTTCTAATCAGTACAAACCTCCTCAAATTTTCTATTATCATCACCTTCTCTTTCACTCCCATAGTCCTTTCTAATTTAAATTCTGGCATAATGGCTGACTGACTGGTATTTAGATCAAGAGGAAGAGTAGGGAGGGAGGCCAAGGAGAGACTGACAGGTGATCTGTGGGATAAGGCAGATCATTTATGTTTGTGGATCCTGGAGTCAGATTATGTTTGTTTAAATCCTGGTTTCATTACCTCCTACCTTGTGAACTTGGTCCATTTGTTGCATTATCTTTCCAAGCCTAATTGTTCTCATTTTTAAAGTGGCATTAATAGGGATTTTTGGAGAAACAGATGACAAGATGCCCATTGAGTGCATGGCAGTATGCATGGCTCGTGGTGAGTATATTTAGATATTGTCGGTGATATGATAGACATCACAGAAATGGTAGCAGGCATTATAGAAATAATTGAATTTGCACCAGGGTATGATTGCAAGTCAACATTTAAATAATTTACTTCTTTCTGGATCCAAGTCTTGGAGTTTCATGTCTGAGTGGCCCTGACATGTTGTTCTCATTGTATTTGGGCTGTTTAAATGTCTATAGGGTTTCACACTAATAATTTAATTCAAATGATAGAATAATATCATGTTAGAATCCCAGTAGAAAAAGAAAGGGGATTTCCATTTATTGAACACTTAACCATATGTCAGGTACTTGCTGTGGCTTTCAAACTAGAGGATTTTTAAGTTATCATTTAAATTCTCAACTCTAGGAAAGTAAAATCTAAGGCTGGATAAGAAAATCTTCAGTGTGATAGTCTGAATATAGAGTTGTTATATATAGAGATAAATATTTCAAAAAAGTCAAGGAGAATAAGAGAGGCATAGTGCCCTCAAACTTTCTGATGATAATCCACAGATCATGGGCTAGACTAAAATTCAGTAGGAAGCTGGAAAGTAAGAATGTGAACTTAAATTCGGGAGGAAGGTTTTAAGTAGCTCTCTTCCTCTCAAAAAACTGGTGTTGTAGTGAAGTAAAAAGAGCCTCTAATAACAACATCGAGACTATCATTAATTAGCATCAGAGTCATTGGAGATAGAAAGAAATGATTATGTCTCTCTTCCCTGGGGCCTGGGCTGGGATGATTCCCTACAGGGTTATTTCCAGTTCTGCGTGAGTTAATGATTCCAGCGTAATCAACCTCAGCCAAAGAGAGTACAACATAAAGAACAAACAAAAGAAAATTGTTGGGATTACACATAAACTCTCTTTGGACATATGCAGGATCACAAAGCTAATGAGCTCCCCATTCAGACTCTCCAGTGGCAGTCTATTGTAATAGCCCTAAGCATTCTAAGAAAAATGCTACCGAAGCTGGGGAGAGGGTGGTTATTATGGCTGAATGCTGAAGAAGGCAGTTTGATTAGGGAGAAAGGTCTTCCTCCTGCCAGCTGCCTTTCACTGATAGAAAAATGCAAAGCCCAGGAAGGCAAGCCAGATGGTTGGCAAGGCCCATTTTAGCCCCTATAAAATCATAAAGGGGATGGAGAGGGAAGGGGATGAAAGGAAAGGGGGCATGGGCACACACAGCTAACCCTACCACAGGACAACTGTATCTCCTTTGAGGGTTGAACAGGTTACTTGTGGAATAATTCAGCTTCATTCAAGGAAGGGCAATAAATGTACAAAACTCATTACACACGGCAAATAGAAATAACGCCAATAAAAGACATGAATCTGTTGATTACTAATCCCATTGTTTGCAATGGGAAAAGAGATTTTTTTTAGATACATTAAATATTATTCTTCTATCTGGAGATAGCAAAACAGGGTAATATTGTTCAAGGATTTTCACAATTTTAAAAAATATCTTAAGCCATTTATCTGGGAAAACTTGTCTGGAAGTCGAAATCATATCATTAAAACAGTACAAAGAGAAGGCAAAGACTTACAATTGGTCCCCTTTGCTCACTTCTTGGCCCCTACGTTTGCCCTGGAACATTCCTCTTGAGACTCAAAGTACCCCAGAAATCTAACTTGAACATCTCTTGGACTGGTTTAGCCATATAGTGTCCAGTAAATGGTAGACAATGCTGCTCAAAAGTTCTTTGCCTGTTTCTTCATCCATAAAGTGGCAGTAATGGAACTCTACCAGGACTGTAGAAAAAGAGTTTAGCAGTTCAGTACCTGGCACCCAGCAGGCTCCCAATCAGTGTTACTTTTCTTTTTAACCGCTAAACTCAGCTTAGGTTTTGCATTCTTTGAAAATATTTCTTACTACCTCAGCACACACAAGCTATGTCTTCTCTAAATACTATTGACTTATGGTCAGCAAAACACTTTACAATTTGGTCATCTGCAATTATTATTATTATCAAAAATAATGGTAGCAGCTATTGGTTCATTAATCTTGCACTATATATACATAAAACAACTCATAAAAATAGTTATTTTTCCTGGTGTAGAGATACAAAAAAAAAAAATGAAGTTGCAAGGTTAAGTAAGGTATTTCCTAATTAGCTCAACTATGTGCTGTCCCCGTGGTGGGGAATGGGACAGGGTCATGGCCCAATTTCAATACATGGTGACAAGGTTGATATGGTCCAAGGTTGACAGGCGTGTACTGTGGTCTAGAATTGCTTTCCAAAGAGATCCCATGCAATGAATGAGATGTATAGTCAGGAGAACAAGCAGGAAGTGACAACTGAGGACCATCAGTAAGACTGCTAAGATCCATGGACACGCACGCTTTCCCAACAAGAGTTCTGCATCTGAACCACAGATTTCGACCATTATCTCAGTAGTGATTTTCTAAGTTCTTCCAAGGAGAACTCCTAAACAGATGCATGGGAGAGAAGTTCATTTGTGACATAATGGGGGTCTTTGAGGCATTAGGAGCTAATTCTTTTCCAGAACGCTGCTCGATAAAAACTGAAACTGACGATATATTCTATGCTACAGGATCAGAAAAAAGGGCAAAGAAGGCAGCAAATCTTAATGCTGTGTGATCATAAAGTGAGTAGAGATGTCAGAGATTCCAAATCTGTAGAATCAGAAAAAGGGCACCTGAGCATACCTGAGCACTTAGGGTAAAACAGTACTCTTCAAGAATCATCTTTGTTCTATTGAACCTAGTAGATTATGAACTCACCCTAAACACTCTAACCTAAAAAGCATGTGTTTGCTTTTGCACACTTAAAATGTGCAACGTAGACTATGCACTTACCCTGAACACTCTAATCTAAAGCGTGTGTTTGCTTTTGCACAATTACAGTGTGCGTTACAGCGTGTTTTTTTTTTTTTTTTTTTTTTTTTTATTGTGTGGGCACAAGAAGCTTCCAAACTGTATAATGATCTTATGCCCTGTTGAAAGGGACTAGTGGTGGGATGACTTTAGTTGTGTGAACAAGACTCTTGGGCCATGAATCCTCCCAAATAATCATTAACCCTCAGGCAGTGGCCCTTAGTAATTATGAGTTTCTACCTGCTTGGACGATTCTATGATCACCCTATATTGTGAAGAAAATAATACATTTAATCAGTATCTGTGATGTGCACACTGGCAGCCAGCATGTAAGTCTGTGGTTCTTTGAGCAGGGCCTCCAGATGAATTTTATAGGAATGTTGCTTATAAAATGGCTTGGTGTTTTACTGTTGTTTCTGGCCCTAATGACTTACTTGTGTTAAGTAAGAAATCCACATGGGGCTTTAGAAAGAGATGTGTTGTTAGAAAGAGAGAAGAGTTCTGGCCTCTTTCCATCCTAGACAGATACCTGTGAGGTGCCATGCACGTAATACTTATTTAATAAATGTGTATTTAATTGGATTGAACTTGACTGGCTGTGACTCTAAAGGGCTTTATTATATATATATATTTTATTAAATTACATACTTATTTGCTTATCTGTTTATTGTCTGTCTCTTCCCCTAGAATATATACTCCATGAGTTTAGGGTCCTTGACAGTTTTATTTACTACAGTATTCCCCAAACTTGGAATGGTTCCGGGCCCCTAGTAGGTGATCAATACATATTTGTTAGATAAATGAACACCTTTCATTCAGCTTTCTGAAATATGCCAGGCACCATGCTAAGCAATTTCTATATATTATGCCATTTGATCAAGTGTGTCTCAAACTTTAATGTGCTAATGCATCCCCTGTGATCTTGTTAAATGCAGATTCTATTGAGTGGGCTGGAGGTAGGGCTAAATATTTTGCATATCTAGTAAGCTTCCAGGTGAAGACAATGCTGCTGGTCCATCTCCCACACTTAAGCTAGTAAGGATCAAATTGTCATACCAAATCATAACATAACCATTATTTCCCCTTTATTTTTCAGAGACTGAAATTGAGATTCCTGGATGTTCACCAAATTATCCAAGGTCACACAGCTAATAGTAGGAGATTCTGATAAATAAGAAAAGCTAACCCACACTCACTAAGCAGACCCTCCCCATTCTCTACTCCCCCAAGCCTCTGTCAATAACTAACCTGCTTTCTGTCTCTATTATTCACTTACTGCGACTATGTCATAGAAATGGCAGATTATATATTATATGGTCTTTGTGTCCGGCTTTTCTCGCTCAGCACAATGTTTTAATGCTCCTCTGTGCTGTAACATGTGTCAGTAATTCATTTCTTTTTATGGCTGAGTGATATTCTGTTGTATAGATATAATACTACATTTTATTCCATTCATCAATTGGAACAGTTAGTCAATTTCCACATTTTGGCCCTTGTGGATATTCCTGGTATAAACATTCTTGTACGTTGTTTTGTTTGTTTATTTGTTTGTTTCAAACACATGCTTTCAATTCTTTGGATTACGTATGCATGAGTAGAATTTCTGGCTTACATGGCAATTATATGCTTAATTTCTTGAAGAAATGTCAAACCGTTTGGTTGAGCCATTTTACATTCCCAACAGCAGTATACTAGAGTTCCAGTTTTTTCTACATCCTTATCAATGCTTGTTATTTTCCATGTTTCAATTATAGCCATGTTAGTGGGAATGCGGTGGTATCTTTGTGATTTTGATTTGCATTTCCCTAATGTCTCATGGCTTCATCCAAGAACTTAGTCAAGCCCCTGAACTTGCTTTAATGCTAAATCTCCTCTTTCTTACAGTTCAGATCTGCTTCTGCCTGTAAACCTGCATTAGGAAAGTAAAGTGTGGCTGGGTTGTTGGCATCTTTGTTTTTTCATCAAACATTTTACCTCTTTTACTCAGAAGACTCTCTCTTTCTATGTGATGCTTGGAACTCATTTTCAGCCTGTCTGTAACCACTCACCTCCAACATGAGGCTGGGTTCCCTTCCCTTCTAGATGTCCAATTAAACAAGATCCAAGACCTATCCATCTCAGCTTTCCTCACCTGGTACCAGCAAAACACTATTGCATTCTTGCCTTGATCATCTCAGGAAATGTATGCTGAGCTCACTGCAGCAACTTTCTCATTGTTTAGTTGCCAAACTAGTGTCCAGCCCATGGTCACCCTGTATTTATCCTGGGCAGGAGTTTCACATTAGTTCATAGTGTTCATCAACCACAGGGACACACATATCAAGCTCTATGGGTGATCTCAAGGAATCCTTCTTTCTCTAGTGGTCTTAAAGGGAATTGGACCTCACAGCAATTGCCTTCAGGGGCTCTCTATAAATACACTCTCCTCCCAACACGTTCAACTTGTGCTCTCTCTCTGTCTCTTTTTTGACAGAGTCCAGCTCTGTCACCCAGGCTGAAGTGCAGTGACGCAATCATGGCTAACTGCAAACTCCATCCCCTGAATTCAAACAATTCTCATGCCTCAGCCTCCCAAGTAGCTAGGATTATAGTCATGTGCCACCACACCTAGCTAATTTTTGTATTTTTAGTAGAGATAGGGTTTTTACATGTTGGCCAGGCTGGTTTCGAGCTCCTCTCCTCAAGTGATCTGCCCACCTCAGCCTTCCAAAATGCTGAGATTATAGGCTTAAGCCACTGTGGCCAGCCCCAACGCTTCTGTTTGCATGGTCTAAGAGTTGTGAAACCCATGACTTTACTTTTATACTGTGAATTCTTAATAAATTATACTTGTGGCCATAATGATGATTTGTCACATACTTACCTTTATAATGTCCCATGCTATGGGCTGAATTGTGCTTCCCATGCCCCCCAAATTCATATGTTGAGATCCTAACTCCCAGAACCTCAGAATGTTACTGTATTTGGAGATGGAGCCTACAAAGAGGTGACTAAGTTGAGTAAAATGAGGCCATAAGGGTGGGCCTTAATCCAATCTGTCTGGTCCTGGTAAGAAGATAAATTATTCTTATAAAACATACAAAAGGCCACTGATGATGCATATACACAAAGGGAAGTTTATGCAATGAGGCAGAAAAAAGGCGGCTATCTGCAAAGCAAGGAGAGTGGTCTCAGAGAGGTTCAGTGCTGCTGGCACTTAAATATCAGACTTCTGGCCTCCAAAACTATAAAAAAAAAAAAAAATTTCTATTGCTTAGGCTACCTCGTCTGTGATGTTTTCTTATGGCAACCCTAGAAAACTAACATAGACTCAGTGAAAACGTTTGTAGCAAGTGGCCCATTCCAACATCCTGCTACATGTAGGAAACTTGGACATCACCGATACTATGGACTGAACATTTTTGTCCCACCAGGTTTCATTCATTGAAGCCTAACCCCCAATGTAATGGTATTTGGAGGGGGGGCTTTTGGCAAGTAATTAGGTCATGAGGGTGGATTCCTCATGAATGGGATAAATACACTTATTTTAACAAAAAAGGCAGCAGAGAGTTTGGTTCCTCTTTCCCTGCTCATTATTTTGTGGGGATTCAAGGAGAGGATGACCATCTGCAAATCAGGGACCACGCGCTCACCAGACACCAGATCTGCTGGCACCTGGATTCTGGGACTTCCTAGCCTCCAGAACTGTGGGAAATAAAAATTTGTTGTTAAGGTCACCTAGTCTATAGTATATTTGTTATAGCAGCCTGAACTGACAAGACACCGGCTGTGAAATTCCACATATTTTTTGAGACTGCCTTTAATCCTTACTGACTGAGTGCCCTCAGGCAATTAACCTTGTTTCTTCAAAACAATTTCCACATGTATAATATGGGAATATTAGTGGGAAAATTGCAGCCATCCTCCTTTATTAAGGGCTTTAAATCAATACATAACCATTTATTTGCTCATGTGAATCTCATTACAACTTTGTAGGATTGTGAAGCTCAAATGAATCTGTGTGAAAGTGCTTTCTAAATTCTACAGTGTTACAAAAATGTTCATTAATACAATCACAACATCTACAAAACTGTTAATGGGAGGGAGAGGAAATCAATTGCTGTGTGATTTTGTTTTGAGCATAAGGTCAGGGTGTAAAGTGGTAAACACACCCCTCTGCCTGTCAACAACCAACAATTAATCTGTTCAGAGTATTTTTAAACATTGGGAATCATGTATTTTCCATTCACCATCTGGAAGACTGCCATCTAAACAGCCAGCATCAGCTACCAGCTGAATTAATACTTGCTGTTACTAAGAACTCAATTCCTCCGCCTCTTCCTACACTTCCACAAGTTCACACAAAGCAGCCAACATAAAGTTTTCTGGAGCTGAGCTTAGGCATATATAGGAAGCCTAAAATTTTGACTCTAATAGCCAAAAGATCGAAGATCTATTAACTCTTAAGGATCTTCTATGTGCTAGGAAATGTGCTAGATGTGCCACATGCTTTTTCTTTTCTCACACAAGGGGTGGATTTAGTCTTTTGTCAGGTAACAGCCCAACAACCACAACCAAGGACAATTTAAAAGAGGATTTTATTACTTGTAATAAACAAGGAGAACACCAGAGACAGCTTCCAAAGTAGAACCTCCCAGAGCTGGAGGCTGGATCAGGCTTCATAAGCATCAGGTAATGAGGTATGCTCTGTTTGGATCTTGCAGTGAGGTGATGCCAGGAGGCATAATCTGACTGGATCCTGCCATGGGGTGGTGCCACAGCTCAATCCAATTGGATCCTGGATCTTGGCATGTGGTGTGGGCTTCTTAATTCAGTCCCCTCCTAGGTTGGAGCACTTAGTTTTCTCTGGCGGCGGCACACTTGTTGCATCTGGGCATGCTCAGGATAGGTGACCTGAGGGTCCATGGCAACTAAGAAACAACTCATTACTTTGTTACATAAAAGTTGAACCCAATTGGTCTGGAGTAGCTACATTTTCTTATGTAAACACTTATAACAGTCCTTTGAGGGAGGGGTTAATAACTCCATCTTAAGTTTAGGTAAATTGAAGTTTAGAGAGGTCAGTGACTTTCCATTCACTCATTTGATGAGTTATTCATTGATCACTTTCTCTTTGCCATGTCCTGAGTATATGCTGGGGAACTTGCAATTTTAGTGGATGAATACGGAACTTGCAACATGGAACTTGCAATTTTAGCGGAGGAATATGACGTGAAAAGGAAACAGGCAAATTTATATGGAATTTGAGTTCTCCAAAGGAAATTCAAAACATAGGCACTTTCTACATGGACCATAACAATCTTAGTTGGGGAGCAGACAGCAAACAAATAAACATGCAAAGAAACACAGGTTTAAGTTCCATGAGGGGCTTCCCAGAAAGTGGTAAAAGTACAGGTGGGTGGATGAGAAAGTATACTTAATGAGAAAACCAAAGTATATAAGGTAGCCATGAAGGATAAAAAGTAGCCCTCTATCTAAAAAAATGAAATGAAGACAAAGCCCTAATCATACAACTTAAACCTCTGTATCTCATCATGAAGGGTTCTTGTAATTTTCTGGAATAGGAATTGATACATAATCCTTTTTACTTAAGTTAAAGTCAAGAATCTTAATATAAACCCAGAGATAGATAGAAGAGTCAAATTGTAAGACCATTTTGTGACACCAGCTGGTGTCTTGAGGAAATTCATTTTAACTTTCTGAACTTTCAAAACTGCCTTGTTAAACTTATCATGCTATTCTGAGGATCAGAGAAACAGCATATAAAATATGCTTTTCAATGTGCTACAGAAATGTAAGGGATTACTGAAAACACTAACAACCTCCTGTAGATAAACAACTGTGATCCATGCATGTCACTCAACATGATGTTAATCCAATAGGTTAAACATCTTTACCAAGTTGAATTCCTAACAACAGCTCTGGTCACAAACTCACTAACAAACCATAGTTAGGTCAGAACTGCTTTCCAAATAAGAAATATGCCACTGGGTCTCACATTTTCCTCCTGCCATGTCATCACTGGTAAAATGTCATCATTATTTCCCAAATTTCCAGTATTTTAAGAATCATCCAGGGTTTTGCGGGACTTGATAAATATCTGAGCTAGTTCTCCAAAGGAAGTTCACAATATAGGCACTTTCTACACGGACCTTAACAATCTTAGTTGGGGAGCAGACAACAAACAAATAAACATACAAAGAAAGTCAGTTTCTGACTTACTGAATCTGAAATTCAGCAAGCAGATGAAACCAAGGAAATCTGTGTATATTTAATAGGCAGCAGAGGTGACTCAATGGACCCAAAATTGATGTGCATATAAGCATTGCCTGGGGAGTTTATGAAAAAAGAAATTCCTGGCAACAGCCTTCAATAAAATGTCTAATTTAGTGAGCCTGAGGAACCACCTAGAAGTTGCATTTTTAATAAGCATTCCCCAGCTATTGACTGTGGTCTGTTGTTCAAGTATGAAAAGAAAACATTGGTCTAGAAATGAATTTACTGCCACCTTTTGTACCCTCTGAATGTCCACCTTCCCAGCCTTCCCTTCACAGCCTCCTGTCAATCTGAATTCATCATTTGTAAATAGTTCTAGAATTACTGCCCTTTCCTCCCCTACCTTGGGATTTTCTAAAACATTTTGGGAGAGATACAGACATGTTGAAGTCACTCTGTCTTGTGGCTTGGATCATTATGTCACAAGATCCTTCAGGTGGAAGGATGATCCTTCATCAGCTGGAAACCTCTGTGGTTGACAGTGCCTCAGCTGGAGTTTTGCCAGCACCCACCGGGTTCTTTCCACCCACTAGGCCCAACAAGCTGCACTCAGCTCATGCTACTGGCCCAGATTTCATGACTGTCAAGGGAGAGCGAGACATGGAGTGGCAAGGGGTGTGTGAGCAAGTGAGCACCAGGGCTAACCACTGCACGCAGCCAGGCATTCTGGTTTCCGTGGAGGAGTGGGCAGCTCCAGGCACCGGCACAGGCACCAGCTCTGTGCTGAGCTGTGACTGTATCAGACATACCACAAGCTGCTTCTGCTTCAGGCATCAGCATCTGGATGAGGGGAATGCAGTGGCACCCAAAAGCTCAGATATTCCAGGAGCCGCAGAGCCCTAAAGAGGGTTTTACATCATGTTACAGCCCTGGCGTGGGGATTCCCAAGGTGTGGGCTCCCAGAAGGGACACAGCTCTTTTCTCCTTCTCTTTGCCCACAGTGCAGTGAAGTCAAGGGGGAAGGTTGTCACGTCTCAGCCTGTTTGTATTACAACTCTTTCAGTCCCATTGCCTGGCAGCAGCCCATGGCTCCTGGGCTGGCCTGACCCTGCTGCTGCTCCTTGTTGCATGGAGTGGTCAACTGGTGCCAGTGGAGAGTGAGAGGGCTATAGTGTATGGCTTTGGCTTGGGGAATCCTGAAGTCTGGGTTCCTGGAAAGGTCGCCACTCTTCACTCCTACTCCAGCATTATGGGAGCATGCCACCACTACAGCTCAGTGAGCTGGCCAGGAACATGTTACAGCCACCTTTGCTCCCACCATTTGGCAACCTCAAGCTCTTGTCTTGAGTCCAGGAAGAATGAGGTTGCATGGACAACTGGAGGGTGAGCAAGGTAGAAAAGAGCTTTATTGGGTAACCAAACTGCTTTCAGTGGAGAGGAGACCCACGGTCCATAGTTTCCATCCACAGACAGGTAGTCCTCATGGGTGTCTGAGTCTGGCTGAATCTAGGAGTTTTATGGGCTCAGAATGCAGAACGTGCATGGTGATTAGTCCACATACGTGGGAATTATGTGCTCACTGGTCCATGGGAGGCCCCAGAAAAGGCACCCCTTGATTGGCAGAAAGAAATTCTCACTCCTGGTGGGGGCAGGAACTGGAAGTCCAGCCCCTAGGCTTCAGGCCATCTCTGGCTTGAAAGTGGAGTTTCACTTGGGACCCATCCCTTCCTGCCTAAGAACCTGTCTGCTCTCTGCCACCATCAATTATGAATCAGATATTCCAGGGAAAATGGAAGATTTGAAGAAAATTAAAAAGAGAAAGAGGGAGCAAATAAAGAAACAGAATAATTGCGTATTTTCAGGGCCAGAAATGGGTGTGAATATCAAAAGGTTCTGGAGTCCGAAAAAGCAAATGTGATGTATTTCTCCTACATTTTAATGGGGAGAACAAATGGAGTGTAAGCTTCTTCTACAAGAGTGTAATATATTTGTGCACCACTACAGAAATTCCTGGCTTCTCAGAGCAGGAGGAATAGACGTTTAGGTAATCCTGAGGTATTCTTCCAGGGTCTCTCAATTCACACTTACTATAAAGATTCTAACTCTATTTAAGGAATGCACAATTTCTCCTCTGAAGTGGAAACTGGAAAAAAAAGTGAACAAAAGAAAGGGGTAACTGGAAAAATGTTGCAACATTTATCCAGGCAAACGATAATGCTTCTCCAGATCAAATGCAGCCCACATACAACTTTTCTGAATCATTAAGTCTCCCAATGGCCTGTGTGCAACTTCCCCAACTCAGCTACAATCACCAGTGAGAGAAAACATGCCTAAGAGCAAATGCGTAAAGTCAGCACCAGAGGGATTTTAGGGTGGAGTGGTGGGGGATGGTTGTGAGTGAAAATAAAGGGCACCTGCCTGTTTGTATTGCTCCACGGATGATTTCATTGATTCATTCAGAATTAAGTTTTGTCACCAGAGAAACTAGCGATGCCTGTTGGCATTTCCTTGCAGCCTCAACTGGACTCCTTTCCTAAAAGTTCTCCAGTTTTTCCCCTCTAATGAAACGACTTAATCCTATGCCCTCCTGAGGCTCCTCTGAAGTATGGGAAAACGGGGACTGAGTCTGACTGTTCACTTCGATTCCTCTCTCTTTAGATCCAAATTAAAAATGATCCTATTTGCTGCCTGCTACCTATATAGGTAATTTAGGAGTTGTTTTCAGTCCAACAATAACAACCGAAGACTGGGTGATCCACCTGAGTGATATATTGGAAAATACATCTGTATTTACATCATGAACAAACCACTGGACCCTGATTTCTTCCATCCCTGATGGACTCTCAAGTGTTAATGGCTTGAAATGCACTTTAAATAGAAATGAAACTTACTAAAGAGCCTGCAAGGATGTGTACAATGGAGCCTCCATGACCACAGAAGCTTGCCCATTTTCCCCCATTGCTTGCCATCTCCTACTCACTCACCACTGTACCCCACTCTAGCCAAGGCTCTTTACCCCACCCTCTAGCCAGTGTTCAACCAGAGTTCCATCTCCTCAAGCAGCTGTTCCCAGCATCCTGCAGGCTCACTGTGGTAAGCTTATGGCCTCTTAGCATCTGCATTTTTCCTTTGTATCACTTATAACTAAAATAACAATTACAAAATTTCTTGCTTAATGATGATTATTAAATTATCTAGCACAATGCCAACTCCATAAAGATAGAGAGGTACTTTTGAGTTGAGCATCTCCAGGGTTTGGTAGGGTGTCAATGGACCCATAAACATTTTTTGAATGAATTTTAAATTGAGGTGAAGAGTATTTATTTATAAAAAGCCTGTGTTGGTATCATTTGGTGTTCATTTACAAATGCACCTCAGTTAGTAGTATAGCTAAAGGCCTCTGTGATCTTCAAACTCTAAGCCAAATTATTCACAGCTCCTAATTCCAAGGGCCTTGGATGTTCAAATGCACTCATCCCAAAAATTTTGTATAGATTTTTAGAAAGTATTTTTATTTTAGGGGAATCTCAGCCCTTGGGCCCTGTTTTTAGACCTTCTCTCCTTTCTACCATACTGAAATTTTAGCTGAAAGATTCATTTCTGTCTTCCACTTTAAAAGTATGTAGACTTTGCTGAAGCATTTCTGAATGTGGGAAAGATGGCTGAAGACTTCAAGTGCTGGGAGGAGGCTACACAAGTGATTATATCACACCTACACAAACAGCCTTCCAAGCCTCTGACCACCGCCCCGTTACCATAGTTCCCCCCTACCCTCACCACATATGTTGTCTGTCTGTTTCATGACTCTTCTGCCAGCCTCTGAGAATATATATATATATATATATATATATATATATATATATATATAGTTTTAAATACCCATTTCTCCTTATCCATGTCCCCTACTTGATCTCGAAATTCCAAAGAAAATACTGTTTTAGTCTTCAGTAGGCACATTTTCCCTGTCTTTTAATGTCATGACATATTCCAAAGATGAATCTGACCTACTTGAAGTAGTATTTCCAGTTATTTCCTTAACAAAAATAGTCTCCTTCACAAGAGGAATCTCATTCTCAGATAGTAAGATGGTGTTTATTGATTTCATCTTATTGTTATGTCCTACTTAAAAGTTTAAATTTGTGTCATATTTTGTTCCCAAATGGCTTCTTTTATAGAAGTTTGAGTGAATTCTTTCAAGAGAAAAACAAAGTGATAATGAAATCACATAGAACATTTAGAGCCAAGGAGACAGAAATCTAGGTTAAAATCTCTTTGAATTTGTAACCTGTGGGACTGCAAGTAAGTTATTTAAACTTTCTAACATTCCATTGCACTACCTGTAAAATGAGAATAATAATGATTTGAGATTGTTTCAGTTACATGAAATAAGATATCACTTCATTGCTTAAGCTACTGTAAAATGGTTTCTCCTTTGGTTGCCATCAAAAGCTTGATAAATAACCCACTTTTATTAGTTCCTGTGCTCATATGCAGTTTTCTCTATTTCAGCAGAAGCTCAGTTTGCATCCATATTTCTGTGTTTGCTAGGATATCACGTTTGGATTTGAGTAAATACTCAATACAAATAATGATGAAAATAATAAAATTATTTTAATTTTGAAATACTCATAAAATACTATTCTAGCAGTTTTTATTTGATAATTATATTTCACTTATATCACTTAAAATAATCACACACATGTATATGTATATATAACTTAATCACATACATGCACACATATTCATATATATGTAACTTGTTTCCGCATGGCCTGTGTGACACCCTTTCCATTATGCTATTCCAACTGTGTGGAGATTTTCCTTTTACTAAGCCACTGTCTCCTACTACACAGCAGCCTGGTGAGGAGTGGTGTTGACCTTAAACCCTAGCCTGGTACAAAATGTGTGTCATCTCCTGAGCAGAATGTTAATTCATTAGGGTTCAGTTAGCATTAGCATAGGATCTTTTGTTTAATAATGGTGGAAATCTACCCAGTCTGTTATCTTTTTATGGATAAGGAGGAAGGGAGTCTTAAATTGATAATATGACACTGTCTTGCAGTCATGTGGAAGAACATTCCGAAATGAGGCTGATATTGAGAAGAAGGTAGAGCTAAGAGAACCACAAAGAAATGGAGGTTAAATCTTTGAACAAATTTTACCTAAGCCAATGTAATTTTGAGTTATCCAGTTTTGTGATACAAGCAATTCCTTTTTATCATTGAAGCTAGTCACAAGTAGTGATAACAACCACCAACCAAAGGCAAGCTATATAATACATTCACATGATCTGTGTGATCACGTATTTCAATTCCATTTTACTGTTTTATGTTTTTATATTTGCAATAATATTACTATTTTTATTATCTGATAAGACTAGAATGCCCCTATTGATCTTTATTTATTGAATATTGGCCCTTTTACCTACTTACATTTCCAAATGAAAATAAAATCATTTAATTAATTTTCAAAGATAAGATGATTTGGGTTTTGACTTGAATTAAATTAAATCTAAAAATCATGGATAATAGACAATTTTCCCTTATTTTTTTCTTCCCACTCAGGAACCTAGTGTATCCAACCATTTAATCAAATCTTCTTTTAAATTCTCTCTAATATGATTTTATAGATTTATTTATGACTGCACATTGCCTATTCAATTTATGCCTCACTATTTCACGTTTTATTGCTATTATGAAAGCATTTTGAAGTATGTTTTCCAAATGGTAATTGTTATTATGTTAATATTCTTCTTGGCAGTTCAGAGTCATTTTCAGAATCACGAAGCCTTGGAAGCAGACCACTTGGATCTAACCATATATCAGCCACTAACTATCTTTATGTCCTTGGGCAATTTATTGCCCCTGTGTCTTAGAAACCTCATCTGTAAAATGGGACATACCTCTTAAGGATGTTACGAATATTAAGTGAATTAGTACTTTAAAACACTCAGGATAGTACCTGTCACATAGTAAGCCCTCTATAAATCTTAGCTATTATTAATTTTTGCTATCATTCATCTAGTTTCAGTTATCTACCCTATTACTTTTAATTGTTTTAAAGGCAGATCTTATATTTATATTTGCCAACTTTTCACACACCTATTCTCCAACATACCTACTCTCCTCCTAAATTTTTTTATGTTAATCTATTTGGAAGAATATATAAAATTTAAATAGACAATTATAATCTTATTGACATGGTGGTTTATCTATATAGGTTTAAATAGAATATCTATGAACTTCCTTCACTGGAATCATATTCATCAAATTTTATTTTAGAGTGGCTCTCTTTGTTATTTTAGGTTGGATTCCCTCCCACACACTTCCTTCTTTTATTTCTGCTTTCCTTCTTCCTTGCTTCTCCATCAGTATATAAATATGTATTTTCATCTAAAAAATTCAAACGATAACAAAAGATAATAAAAGTCAAAACATTCCCTTCAATGCTGACTTCATCTTCATATTCTCTTCCACAAAATTTTTCTGTTGAGAATCCAGAACGTTCCTTTTAAGTCTTTCACTGTATATTTATTTACATATATGTGTATGTATATATGTAAATTATATATATATATATATATATATATATATATACACACACACACATACATAATATAATTTTCAGGGTTTGCTTTTCCTGAAAAGAAATATAATATGTACACTAATACAATGTGCAGGGTTTGCTTTTCCTGAAAATTACTTGTTTTAACCTTCCATTTTTATACAAACTGATTTCTAGATTATTTTTAATTGCTGCATAATATTCCATGGTAACTACATAGTGTTTAGTACCAGTATGGTATATATTTTTTAATTGTCTTCACTTTTCACTACTACAAGTAGTGTTATAGTGAACACTTTTGTATGTATCCTTTGTTTGCTTACATAAATGACTCATGGAAGAAAATATCTAAAGGTTTAATTTATGGGGCCTTGGATATATTCATTCTTATTTGACAAATACTGATAAATTGCTTTATAAAAGTTTTTAAAACATTTCTATTCCTAGTTACTTACTTTTTAATTGAGAAAAATTATATGTATTTCTTGTCTACAACTATTGCTTTGAAATATGTATAAATTGTGTTATATTTCTATTATTAAAGTTGTTTCTTAAGCAGAAAGTGCTGTTTGATTTTCTTTATTAACTGCCTTAGGCATATTCTGTTCACATTTGTGTATCTTCTTG
Organism: Sapajus apella; assembly: GCF_009761245.1. Taxonomy (NCBI): domain Eukaryota; kingdom Metazoa; phylum Chordata; class Mammalia; order Primates; family Cebidae; genus Sapajus; species Sapajus apella. The sequence goes on along the minus strand of NW_022437016.1, from coordinate 3,646,266 downwards.
TATTACCTATTACCATGGTTTTTTATATTAGTGTGTTCTCTTAAACTGAATCATTAGTATATTCATATTCAAAAATATTATGCCTATTGAAAGATAGAAAATTAATTACTAGAGTGTGGTAAAATGTAAGCATTAATGCAATACCAATTATTAATTAAAACAATAAATAAGAATTTTAAAATTCCAACTAAAATAGTTATTGTTTGAAAAGTATAAGATTATATGACATCATATGAATTACTTCCAGAAATGTGAAAAAATGCAAAAGTGTAAAATATCTTGAAAAGTCATAAATGGGTATATGTCATTACATTCATGTAATTTTAAAAATGTTTTTGAGAAATTTTAAGATAGTGACAGATAATTTCCAAACGAGGTGTTTACTTTACAAATAAATCTAGAATAAAAAAATAAACAAAAAGCTATACATCCAAAACATTTGCCAAAGTAGACCAAAAAAAAAAAAATTCATTTTTAGCTTAATGAAAAGGGTGACAGTTGACATATTGTGATAGTATTCTACAATTACATCCTATGTTCACCCATCAAATATATAACTATGATTGGTTTGAATAGATAGTTCAATAAATCATTTATTACCAGAAACTTGTTTACTCCAGAAGAGTCACAGAAATGATAGCAATAAACATGTAGGCAAATAAACTCTTACAAAATGAAAGCAAGAATAACAAAAATATAGATTCAGAATTGAAAAATTGTGGTGTAAAGATGGTCATTGAATTACAAGAGCAGGAAAACATAGGTCATGTACTATTGACAATCTTAGAAGGATGGAATAAAGCATCATAATGTATAAAGCAAAAACCTCTTAAAATCTAAGGACAGTAATAGAAACATAATTAGAGTTGTCAGATTTGACTCATCACTATTACTGTTTGACAGCTACAGTAGGAAATAAAAACACTGAGATAAGTTATTCTTTATTACAATACTCAGAAGAGACTTTTTCAGCTTAAACAGATTTTTGCCTCAGTCCAGGTATTTTCATAATTCATTGCTTTATTGATTCTGGATGTCATGTCTAAAATGTTGATGTGGCTACTGTCACAGTCTGTGTTGCTAAGGAAAGTATGTCAATTCCTTCAGGAGTGCTAGGAAGAGAAAACAGCTGAAAACTACAGATAGTTTGTTTGTTCTTAAAATGTGACAAAAATATATATATCTAGTGATGTATCCCTTCATAAAGAACACGTTTCTTTTCTATAAATATAGCTTATATAAAGAAAATGGAAAATGTACTAACAAAATTGCAGAAAAGAAAATTCGCATACTTCAGATTCTAAGCATAATTCTTCAAAACTAGAAGTTAATAATATAGGCCAGGCCCAGTGGCTCCTGCCTGTAATCCCAGCACTTTGGGAGACCAAGCAGGGTGGAACATGAGGTCAGGAGTTCGAGACCAGCCTGACCAACATGGCAAAACCCCGTCTCTACTAAAAATACAAAAATTAAGCCAGGCATGGTGGTATCTGCCTGTAATCCCAGCCACTTAGGAGGCTGAGGTAGGAGAATCACGTGAACCCAGGAGGCAGGGGTTGCAGTGAGATGAGATCATGCCACTGTACTCCAGCCTGGGCAACAGAGCAAGACTCCAGCCCCTGACACCCAAATAAAAGAAGAAGTTAATAATATAAAACTCAAATACAGAAGGCAAATAATTGAAAGCAATTTTGATAAATGAACCTCAAAATAATAGGACAAAGATGAAATGAGAACAATGGAAAAAATATTTTAAACATAATATGAAGGGTGATTTAAAGTGTTTCTTATAGGTTCATGGTTTTATTAAAAATAAATTTAATATGAAAAGAAAGTTTATTTTTCACCTGAAATATATAAAATTTAAAAGATATTCCATATTTTTAAATACAGGATTTTTATTAAATATGATAAAAATATATGAAAAAGTACTTCACAAAATACGTCAAGGGCTTAAAGTACCCAAACTTTTTATTTAAATAAATGAGAGCACACTAAAGATTATTTTATTTAGGCAACTATGTGAGTGTCCTTTACTGGTCTAAATCAAGTATTTCAAATTTTGGGATCATTTTAATATTAAAAAAACATAGACATATATTGGCTCAAGCAAGGCTAAGAACCAGTTAAATATAACAAGAAAAGATCATTGGGTAAAATGCACAGTTCTAATCCTAGTTCTGACTCTTTGATCATTTTGACCAACATTTCACACTTTGCTTGAGTTGTATCACATTGACTTTTGTGAACTTCCATTTTATCTACTGTAATGGAGAGAGTGGAAGAAGAAGAACCTAAGCCTTTTACTAAGCCATATACACTGTCATTTTGAGATCACAAAAAACATTGTGGAAAAATAGCCTGAGAAACATATGCTTAAAAAGATACAGATTGAATGCATTAATTTTTTTCTATATTCTCTTTATTCCTCATGGCAAACAATTTAAAAAAAAATAATAAATTTCCAAGGAAAGCAAATTTCTGGTAGCCATAATGCTGGATGAGCAGTAATAGACTTTTAAAAACACAACTTTCACAATAGCAAAGACACAACATCAAACTGTGTCCATCACCCGCTGACTGGATAAAGAAAACATGGTGTATGTACACACACACAAACACATGCACACACACACAAACACTTTGTGGAATACTATGCAGCCACAAAAACTGAAATTATGTATTGTGCAGCAACATGGATAGAGCTGGAGGCCATTATCCTAAATGAACTGAGAAACAGAGTCAAATACTGCGTGTCCTCACTTGTAAGAACTTAACAATGGGCACACCTGGACACACAGGGAGTAATAGATGCTGGAGACTCCAAAAGGTGGGAGGGTGACATGGTGGGTGTGGGTTGAAAAATTACCTGTAGGGTACAATGTTCACTATTTGGTTGACAGTTACACTAAAAGCCCAGAATTTACACTATGCAATATATCTATGTTGCAAAACTACACTTGTACTCCGTAATGCTATTTAAAAAATAAAGTAATAAAATCATTATTTTTTAAAAGCAGAGAAAGTTAAAATCTAAGTTTTGCAAAAGCTGGTGGCAACAGGGATCAAGTAGATCAATGCTGTGGAACTGGAAAAAGACTCAGAAAAAGCTTTGGGCTGAAATGATATAGGTTGGATGAAAGTATGAATTAAAAACAGTCACCAAACTCTCCCGCACACCTCATATAGTCAGGAAACTACCACCAACCAACGGCCACCTCTGTAGATGGAAAGTAAGTTTACTGGTTAAACAGAAGGAAAAATGCATGGGACTCAGTGTCACCTGACACAGGAGAGAGCTGAAGTGAAAAGGAACTGGATCAAATGGAAATCTGCATACTGAAGAATGAAACCTTAGCTCCTTTTCTCCAACTCAGCTCTGAATAATTAGTGATCAGGTATACATACTCCCAAAACTGGAGACCAGAGAATTCCTGTGGGGAGAAACACATCCAATCTAGAGGTTAAGATGTTGTACTAATCTTCCAGTCTCCAATAATTGCCCTGCAGGAAGCACGCTAGTAGACAAGTCTCATCAGGAACAGATAGGCTATCTAATGCTTCATTTACATATGAATAATAACTAGGGACCACAAGAAATTTAAGAATAACTTCTATCCTGAAGGAGACAAACAAAATTAAACAAACAAGAGAAACTGCTGGAAACAGAATATCTGAAGCAAAATGAAATACCAACTACAATCAATATCATGAGATATATAAGAAAAAAATATTAAAGCTACAAAAAGATATAAATCAGAAAAACAAGAAAAAGCTCTTGGAAATCAAATCAATAGTAAAAAATACTAAAAAGGTGGAATATCAGAGTTTGTAGATAATTTTGAGATAATCTAAAAGTAGCGCAATAAAACAAAAACTAAATAAATGAGAAACAAAACCGAAGAAAGTCAGAAGCTCAACGTAGTAAGACCCAAATCTGACTATGAGAGGTCAGAAAGAGAAAGAGAAAATGGAGGGTACGAAATGATCAAAGATATAATTCAAAAGCATTTTCCAGAAGTAAAGGGTATGCCTATCCAGATTGAAAGAGCCAGTCAAGCATTCAGCACAACAAACTGTAAAGCTCCACACCCAAGCATATCAGCAGGAAACTTCAGAATTCCAAAGATAATGATACCTTTTTTGTTTCTATGTTTGTTTTATATAAGGAGTTCTGGATTTTTTTCCCAGCTCTACGGAGATGTGATTGACAAATAGAAATTGTATGCATTTAGAGTGTACCACATGGTGTTTCAATGTGGTAATCATTTCAGAGAGAGAGAGACAGTGTGTGTGTGTGTGTGTGTGTGTGTGTGTATTGCTCCCTAGCAGATCTTTTCCACACGGGGATACACTTTTTTTTTCATTAGGCATTTCTAATGCATCTTTGGTTTCCTTTGCTTGCATACTTTATCACATATAGAAATATACACACAGACACACACACATACACATATTCTAAAACAATTACCACAACCAAGCTAGTTAACATATCTATTACCTTGCATAGTTACCACGGATTTGTGCTCATAGTGATAACACTTAAGGTCTCACTCCTAGCAAATTCCAAGTATGCAATACACTGTTCTTAATTACACTCACCATGCTGTACAGTAGGTTTCTATTACTTACTCATTTTATAACTGAAGGTTTGTATTTTTTTAACTAATATCTTCACTTTTTCCCTACCTAGAGGCCCCTGATAACTAACATTCTATTGTGTTACTATGAGTTTGAATTTTTTTTTAAAGATTCCCTTAAAAGAGAGGGAAAACCATGCTCCTAGTGCATTTTCTTGCACAAATATAAATTATCTATTTGGAATAATACAAAGGAACAATGTTTCACTCTGTACAAAGGTTTATAGTGATCACTAACCACTACACTTTTATTTTTTAATTTATTAATTCAGAGCCAATAAAACATAAAGATTTATTGAGGCCAGGCACAGTGGTTTACACCTGTAATTTCAGCACTTTGGGAGGCCTAGGTGAGTGGTTGGCTAGAGCCTTGAAATTTGAGGTCTGCCTGGATAACATGGCAAAACCCTGTCTCTACAAATAACACAAAAATTAGCTGGGTGAGGTGGCATACGCCTGTAGTTCCAGGTACTTGGGAAGCTGAGACAGCAACATTGTTTGAGCCCGGGAGGCAGAGGTTGCAGTAAGCCAAGATCAAGCCACTGCACTCCAGCCTGGGCGACAGTCTTAAAGAGATAAATAAATAAATAGAAGTAAAGGATTTATTGAGCACAATAAAACATAAAACAATTATTGAGCACCTACTCTGTACCAAACACTGAGATAATTCCTGAGATACAACAGTAAATCAGAGAACAGAGGTCCTCCTTTTAGAGAACTTACATTGTAGTTGAAGAAACAAATCAGACAAATTAAAGTATATTTTATTCAGCATCATTTAGTTCAGCTGCAAGGAAATTTTAATACAAAACTTTTAAGTTTTTGGAAGATGAAGAAAACCTTAAAATATGCACATTTTTCTCATATTGAATCAGTTCCCCACTGATTAGCAAGAGCTACTTCCTGATAAGTGGATTTCTATGAGATGGTCTGGAACTTGAAATGCATCTACAGAAGAATGGCTGGGAAACCCTCCTTGAGTATCTTTCAGCATAGAAAGAGTTCTGCCTGTGTCATTGCTGATTAATTCTTGTCTCAGCTTTCAGCTACCTCACAGTGAGCTAACTGTAACTTTAAATATTGATAACCAAGCTCATATATCACAGAGCTGAGAGAATGACAGTTTCAGCACATAATGGCTAAAGCTTTCTACAATAATCAGATATTCAATAATTCATGAAAATATATGCCCCCAAATCAAATTGGAAGCTATTTTGTGTAATATATTATTTAAAATTCAATATTATAATGCACACAACTTCTCCTCGGCCAGAGGAGGACCATTTCAAAATGTGATTATGTGTGAACTCTATTTAAAAGTGACAATTTTGCTTTTCATTTGTTTAGCGGCTTAAGCGAAGGAGCTCAACTGGAACTAAGTCATCTAACAATGAAACCAGGGCAACCACAAGGAACTTTGCAAAAGTGACATTAGAACTTAAAAAATATGCACACACATTTGGATAAGAGAGACATGTGTATTTGGGAAAACATTTTTTTTTTTTTTTGGAAATGGCATCTCTCTGTGCTGGCTAGGCTGGCCTCAAATTCTTGGGCTCATGTAATCTTCCGGTGTCAGCCTCAAAGTAGCTGAGATTACAGGCATGCACCACCTAACTCTACTAAGTATTCTTAATTTGTTCAGTCTTATGTCAATGTGCACCAATGAGTCATTTCCAAATTAACTCTAATTTGTCATCACTGTAAGATAAATTATGAACTCCTAAGTCTGACAGTCGGATACCTCCATCCCACTCTAATGTTGCAGCCATCTCAGTTGCTTTCAAAACCATTGTTTACTGTTAGTTTTGAGTGGATTGGCCAAAAAATTGTACCGTAAGTACATAGTCAGTATTCTGGTTTCATACTGTTTTCTTTGTAGACACTCTTTCTCTTCTCCACTGAGTGAAGCCTTCCCTGACTTTCCAGGTAGATATGACTTGACTTGCCCTTTCTCAGAACACCTGTAATGTTAATTATCTACAGCATTTCTATTATTCTGTAGGTACAACTTACTGAACACTGATCACATACCAGACCTGTGTAAAATGTTTTGCACTAACACTGTTTTGATGAGACATTAGACCACTGATGCTACCACCATGTTATTGCTGAGGAAACTGAGTCCCAGCACTATTCAATGACTTGTTAAATGAAATGAAGAAAGAAGGACTGAAGAGGCAAAGTTTGCTTGATCTATCATTTCCCTGGTTCCCAAAATGGTGGCCTGATGTGTAGTCTGGGCTCCATAACTGTTGACTGACTTAGCCAATGAACAAATTCCTGAGTGTACATCTCATGTTGCCTTCTTATCTTGCAAACAACATGGTTGGAAGAGGTTGACATCATCACCTAAGTGAAAAGAATAAAGCATGTTGTTTTAGAACAAACACTGCATTTGCAGCTAGGGTTTTTTAATATTTTGACTGTATCTTATATTTATAGAAACATTCACAAAGTTACTGAGTTTTCTGTGTCTTAATAGTAATTATAGTAATGCAAAACTAGAGTATGTTTCACTCTATTCTACAGTAAAAAACTCTGATGAAGACATATAGAGTTGTACTTTTAAAAGTCGTCTCTGAAGCCTGAAGGCTCATGGTTAGTTGTCAGCTCTGACTTTCCAGACAGTGGGCAAGTTACTTAATGCCTCTGTGGCTCAGGTTCCCCCTATGGAACATTTGTTTACTAGTGCCTACATAATGAGTTTTACATGATTTCCTAAACGCAAATCTCATAGCACAGTGCCTACCGCACTACAAGCTCTAAATAAATCTTAGCTCTCATTGTCACATCTATGTGCTTGGCCAATGCCCAGTAGGTCCAAAGAGAATGTTTCTTTTTTCTCATCACCTTCAAAAATTCACTTAACTGTTTTGGGACTGTATTTGCCTCATTTATTAAATTAGAAAAAAGTTGACCTTTCTCCAAATATCAGGGCTAACTGACATTTTAATAATATTTTGAACTCTAAGATGTCAATGGCATGCATGCAGTCCAGAATTTCTTGGCTGAAAAAGGCAAACATCAACCTCAATATTAAAAAATGTTAGGAAGTACAAATTCAAATCTATGCAGGAAAGCAGAGACAAAGATAAAAACCTCATGAATCATGTAATTAAAAATGAATCTATGGCAATCTTGAATTTGAACTGGGTCCTAATAGATAGATTAGAACAGGAATGATAGAAAGGATAATAAAGCATTAAAAAGGAGCTTACTTCACATAGATTTCTGCCATAATTTCATTGAACATTTACTGAGTCTGATAATTTGATTACATATTACAATGTTTTCTGGCTGTAGACAGAGTAAATAACATAAAGAAATAACTCCATCACGCTTGTAATCCCAGCACTTTGGGAGGCCAAGGCAGCTGAATCACGAGGTCAGGAGTTCGAGATCAGCATGGCCAATATGATGAAACCCACTCTCTACTAAAAATTAAAAAAAATAATTAGCTGGGCGTAGTTGCGGGTGACTGTAATCCCAACTACTCAGGAGGCTGAGGCAGGAGAATTGCTTGAATCCAGGAGTTGGACGTTGGAGTGAGCCAAGTTTGTGCCACGGCACTCTAGCCCCAGTGACAGAGTGAGACTCCATCTCAAAAAAAGAAAAGAAAAGAAAAGAAAAAACTCCATAGGAACATCATCATGTCTTCCTTTTTAGGTTGTTTATTATTATCTAACTGTTATGCCTCTGCTATTCTCAATCATTTTGTATACTTGCACTGTTAATAAAGACATATTCAAGACTAGGTAATTTATAAAAGAAAGAGATTATAAGAATAATCTTCATTCAGAGATTAAGCAAAAGAGGTTCATCAAGGTCATGTCACTTGACCATAGTCTTCCTCGGGGATGAAGCTCACATGTGAACCCAGCTGTCATTCATTCCTCATGGCCACCCTGTCTAGGTTTTTGGCTTTGTTTTTCAAAGTGATTATGAGTTTAACATATTCAAATGTTATTAAAAAACAGGTTCCCTTCTTCAGAAGACTCTATTAACATAATGAACATAGGCAAATTATAAATTTTAAATCATCTAAACAACAGCATTCATATTCTTTTTCCTGGTAGGAAACACCAGCTTAAAGAGGTGATACTAGACCAGTATTGCAGGTGTCTAAACCAGGAAAATGATGAAGAAAAATTAGCATCTAGGATAAAGAAGGATGCTGCTGTCCACACCCCAGGTCTTCAGAATAATATGGATGTCAGTATCTCCATAGAAAATCAAGGAATTTCAGCCCCAAATGTGGGCTCTATCATCAGCTACTCATTCATACCCATTTGGCCACAGATATTTTTGTTTCCCACTAACTTGGCCCAAAGTGTAAAATTCTTCATAATTTCTTTTCTTCCACTTTTCTTCTTCATCCTTGCCTTCCTTATTCAGATATCTTTTGAGCACTTCTGTATACTCAACATTGTGTTAATTTCTTAAGCCATTAAATGATAAGAAAGAAAGACATGATTGCTGCCTTCACTGAGCTTATAATCTACTAGAGAAGAGAGAATTAGAAATACATTTTTTAGAATTACTTATATTCCTTTAGGTACAACAATTAAAAAAAAAGAATGAGATCATGTCTTTTGCAAGGACATAAAGGGAGCTGGAGGTGATTATCCTTAGCAAACTAACACAGGAACAGAAAACCAAATACTGTTTGTTCTCACTTATGAGTGGGAGCTAAATGATGAGAACACATGAGCACACAGAGAGAACAACAGACGCTGGAGCCCTTCAGAGGGTTGAGGGTAGGAGGAGGGAGAGGATCTGGAAAAATAACTAACACGTACTAGGCTTAATACCTGGGTGAGGAAGTAATCTGCACAACTACCCCATGACACAAGTTTACCTATGTAACAAACCTGCACTAGTACACCTGAACTTAAAACTAAAGTTAAAAAATAAAAATATTATAATCCACGTGATACTTCATGTTGCTCATGAAAAAGCACTATTACTTAAAAGTAAATTGAGGACTGATGAATATATTTAATATAGCTTGATAAGGTGAATACTGTGTGCGTGCGTGTGTGTGTGTGTGTGTGTGTGTGTGTATCTGGGTTAGGAGGGGATGAGGGAGTTTAAGGCCATATACTCTAAATGAAAAAAAAAAATGTGCAAAAATTTGGCAGTGAGAAAGAAAAGTTCCAAGACTCTTTTATATTAGTCCATTCTTGCACTGTTAATAAAGACATATTCAAGACTAGGTAATTTATAAAGGAAAGAGGTTTGACTCAGTTCTGCATGGCTTGGGAGGCCTCAGGAAACTTATAGTCATGTCAGAAGGGGAAGCAAACACTTCCTTCTTCACATGCCATCAGCAAAGGTTGAGAGCCCACTATAAAACCATCAGATTTTGTGAGAGCTGACTCACTATTTTGAGAACAGCAGCATAAGTGTAACAACTCCCATGATTCAATTATCTCCCACTGGGTCCCTCCCACAACACATGGGGGATATGAGAACTACAATTCGAGATGAGATTTGGGTGGGGACACAACCAACCCATACCATATATTTTATTTTACTTTTGTCATATAATAATTGTCTGTGTTAAGTGCACACCAATGCTAAGCATAGTATGCTTTGAATGTGTCAGATAGGGTTAAGTCTAGAAACAACACTGTCAGGGATCAGACTAAGCTGAAGTAATAAGTTTTCACTTAATTCAGAGGGCAATAAGAGAGCAATAAGGTGATAAGGTGATGGATGTAACTGTATGTGTGTATCATAACTATCCCTGTAACTGCAGATGGAGGAGGATGGACAATCTATTATGGAAGCAAGACTGGATAGGTGATCAAAGGTCTCTGGTGAGTTGTAAAGTATACATAATACTATCTCTTAGGAGTCTCCCAGAGGGGATTATGGACATTTAGTTTGGAAAAGAGTAATCTCAAGTGGTCCCAATAGCTCTCTTTCAGTATGTGTGAAGTTGTCTGTGGCTGAGAGATGGGAGTATTTCTGCCGAATCTCTTGCCGAATTAATCTAGCAAGAGTCTTTTTGTTAGGCAAAGTATTGGATTCCTTCAGGTAGTCACCCAGCTCTTCTAGTGGACACCTTTCATCTTGCTTTGCCGTTACTCCCGGCTGTTATTATAACTCCATGCAAAAAAGTAGACATCTTAGATCTTTACCTGCCCCATGGCTACACTAGAATGTCTAACAAGAGACACAGACACAAAAAGCTGTCCTGTGTTTCAACTTGGTATTGAGAAAAGCAGCCCCCTCTGCAGAGGGTGAACTGGGGCATAAAGTCTTCTCCTGTGTGTTCAAGATGACCACTATGACCTCCTGTGGGTGGCAACAAACACTCTAGGTGTTTCCTACAAAGCCATCAAAGCTCACTAAGTTATTTAAGAAAGCCACCCTTGAATTCAGATGCCTTCCTGTCGCATCCACCAGGTCTTCAACTGTCTTTACCTTCGAAGCTCCATATTTCCCCAGGATCCCTGGTAATTGATATGTACTCTAACTTAAAACGATTACGTATTCTCTTAGTCTGTTAAGATTATCATTACGAAATACCACAGGCTGGGTGACTAAAACAACAGAAATTTACTTTCTCACTATTCTGGAGACCAGAAGTCCAAAATCAAGGTGCCTGCCAATTTGGTTCTTGGTGACAACATTCTTCCTGAATTACAAGTAGCCACCTGCATACTATGTCCTCACATGGCCTTTTCTAGGTGCTTATCTGAGGGGGAGAGAGAGACAAAGAGAGCATGTGTTTTGGTATGTGTCACAAATACACTTATTCTATTGTGTAGGAGTGCCACCCTTATGAGCTCATTGGAACTTAATTACTATCTTTTTTTTCCTTCTAGTTTTGATTTTCTTTTTGTAGTTTTTTGTTTTGTTTTGTTTTTATTGCATTTTAGGTTTTGGGGTACATGTGAAGAACATGCAATATTGTTGCATAGGTACACACGTGGCAGTGTGATTTGCTGCCTTCCTCCCCATCACCTATATCTGGCATTTCTCCCCATGCTATCTCTCCCCAACTCCCCACCCCTTGCTGTCCCTCCCCTATTTCCCCCCAACTGACCCCAGTGTGTAGTGCTCCCCTCCCTGTGTCCATGTGTTCTCATTGTTCAACACCTGCCTATGAGTGAGAACATATGTGTTTGATTTTCTGCTCTTGCGTCAGTTTGCTGAGAATGATGGTTTCCAGGTTCATCCATGTCCCTACAAAGGACACGAACTCATCGTTTTTTATGGCTGCATAGTATTACATGGTGTATATGTGCCACATTTTCCCTGTCCAGTCTATCATCAATGGGCATTTGGGTTAGTTCCAGGTCTTTGCTATTGTAAACAGTGCTGCAATGAACATTCATGTGCATGTGTCCTTACAGTAGAACAATTTATAATCCTTTGGATATATACCCAGTAATGGGATTGCTGGGTCAAATGGAATTTCTATTTCTAGGTACTTGAGGAAGCACCACACTGTCTTCCACAATGGTTGAACTAATTTACACTCCCACCAACAGTGTAAAAGTGTTCCTACTTCTCCACATTCTCTCCAGCATCTGTTGTCTCCAGATTTTTTAATGATCGCCATTCTAACTGGTGTGAGATGGTATCTCAATGTAGTTTTGGTTTGCATTTCTCTGATGACCAGTGATGAATTACTTTCTTACTCCAACAAATACACACTGAGGTTTTATTCAAAATTCAACGTGTGAATTTTAGAGGGACACATTAATGCATTTCATCATGTCTACAAATCTTTAAGATGCCTCAAGCTCCAATCTCATTGCACCTTCCATATTTGTTTGCCGTCAGAAGCGCAAGCCTCTATTCATCATAATATGGATAGTTTATGTCCTATGCATCACTAATCTCATTATTTCCCCATTTCTTTCCATGCTTCCTAATTTTGGGGGACTTCTTGGTGTATCATAAGCAGATTATCTTTTATCCCCAAATTCCTCTTGAACATTTATTTCACTTTCTTTTCCAAGAGATCCTTGGCACAACCACTTTCCCTTAAGTGTAGTAGTTTCTTTCAACCTCAGGTATTTCTAGGAAGACTTGCATGTAGGTAAGTGTCTTCCCATCTCCTCTTTCCAGTTGAATAACCCTCTTTCCTTCCTCTTTCCAAATGGGTTCTTTTAAAACGAATTATCAGACACTTGCCTATCTTCTATGATTGTCTATTGTCAGGATCAACTTCATGGGTGGACAAACTGTGCAGTCATAGTCTTTGTGCTCAGAAGAGTCCCATGCTTGATTTAATTATCTGCTGGTTACCCACTTGAAATTTTTAAGAACTTTTTCAGTAAGAGGCCCCACATTTTATTTTTGTGCCAGGCCCTGAAAATTACAGAACTATTCGTACTTGTTACTATCATCTGTTGCTTTTCAACCATATTCACTGGTATTTTAGCACCTAGCTCACTGCTTTCCCCCATGCCATTATTGCTTTCATTATTTTGGGTAACATTAGCATCTATAGAGTACTGTACAATTCTTAAGCTATAGTTCTTTAACTTCCTTTGCTTCCGCCATCTTTTATGCCATCTGTCCATGATCTTGCAACAAGCAAATACATTATATCTTGTTGTTAACAATGGCTACTCCACTGCTCCAGCTCTGAAATCTAAAAATTAAATATACTGCTTCCTGGATCTCATATTCTATCATTCCAGTTTACTTGTTCTAGTTATTCCCTTTCCAGCAATTCTTAGAATCATCAATACTTTCAATCTATTCACTGTATCACAAATTTTTAAAAATTATGTAGCACTTGGTAACTGTAAAAATATATGTAACACATAAAGTTTGGAAGCATTATAAAAACAATTCTCAGGAGCATTCCACCTGACTTAAAACAATTCTAACATCACTGAAGTTAACTCTTTATTTCACCTTAGACCAGTCTCCTTCTCTCTCCTCCTTCACCCTAAACATTGTCCTGAATTACGTATGTATTAGTCTGTTGCTTTGTTTTTACACTTTTGCTATGTATGTATATATTAAGCATGATCTCACATACTCTATGTACAATTTTTGCAACTTCTTTCCCATTCAACATCAAGTTTCTAAAATTTGGTTGTATTTTTGTGAATAGGCATATTAGTAATAGTTAATCTTAGGTACATGTGTGGAACTGGGATGTCTGGATAGTAGAATTCCACTTTATAAGACAATACCAAATTGGTTCTTAAAGAGCTTATACCAATTTGTGTTTCTATCTGAAGTGTCTAAGTATTCCCATGGATTTACATGATTTCTAATTACTAAAATAATAGGTATAAAATTATCTCATTATTTTGCAATTCCTGATTACTGAAGATGGACATCTTTACCTAAGTTGTATTTTACATTACTTTTTCCTCTTTTGTGAGATGCCTCATCAACCTTTTGCCAATTATCCTATTGAGTTGTTTGTGTTCTTTCTTAATGATTTATGCTATACTTTATGTATTCAGAATATTAATTCTTCAGTTGGTATCGTTTTTCAGTTTGTGGCTCACCACTCAAACTTATGATTTCTTTTGTTAAACTGGAATTCTTGGTTTTAATGTGATTGATCAACCTTTTCTTTTAAGGAAAGCTGATTAGATCTTGTTTAAGATGCTACTCCCTAGGCAGTCATAAAGACACTCATGTACCATTTCTTCCAAAACGTTTAAAGTTTTGCCTTTCATATTTAAAGTTTTGACTCATCTGAGATTAATTTTTCAAGATTGGGTTTACTGAGGTATAATTTGGCACAGTAAATATATATAATATATGCATAGTATGTATAGTTGTGTGGACCTTGACAAATTTATATGATCTTTCATAACCATCACAATCGGAGATATAAAATATTTTAATTGATGAATAGTTGATGATATCCAGTTTTTTATAATAATAAACAAAACTGCTATAAGTATTTGAGCATTTTTTTTGGTGAACATTAATCTTCAGTACTCTGGGGTAAGTTCATTGTTACATCATGTGGTAAGTTTATATTTAAATTCAAGAATGGTCAAAATGTTTCTCCAAAACATTTGTGTCCCACAGCAGTGTATGTGTGTTGTAATCATCTTTCCCAGTAACTGATACTGTAAATTTGTATTTATTTAAGCCATTTAAAAATTTGTGTAGTAGGCTGGGTGCAGTGGCTCACTCCTGTAATACTAGCACTTTGGGAGGCCCAGGCGGGTGGATCATGAGGTCAAGAGTTTGAGGCCAGCATGGTCAGCATGATGAAACCCTCTCTCTCCCAAAAATACAAAAAATTAGCTGGGCATGGTGGTGCACGCCCGTAGTCTCAGCTACTTGGGAGGCTGTGGCAGGAGAATTGTTTGAACCCAGCAGGCAGAGGTTGCAGTGAGTCAAGATAGTGCCACTGCACTCCAGCCTAGATAACAGAGCAAGACACCATTTAAAAAAGAAAAAAAAAAGAAAAAGAAAAAGAAAAATGTGTGTAGTAGTATTTCGTTGCACTGTGAATTGAATTTTCCTAACAAGTGAAGATGTTTAACGTATATTCATGAGCTTATGCATCATCTGTGTGTCTCTTTTTTAGTAAAGTAACATTTCAAATCCTTCTCTGATTTTTCATCAGTTGTGTTTCTTATTATTAAGTTGAAAGAGTTCTTTACATATTCAGCATAACAGCTCTTATTAGTACGTATATTGAAAATCTTTTTCTCAGTCATTCTAAGGCTTGAATTTTTATTTTTTTAACATCCCTTTGGAAGAGCCAAAGTTTTAACTTTGGCTGATGTCCCATTTGTAACTTTTTTCTCTTATATTCATGCTTTTACTTTCCTACCTAACAAATCTTTGCATAACCCAAGATCACAAAGATTTTTCTTTTATATTTTTTCTGAAGTTATACTTATTTAATTATTATTATTATCATTATTATTATTCTGTAGAGGTGGTAGTCTCACTATTTTGTCCAAGTCGGTCTTGAATTCAAGTGATCCATCAGCCTTGGTCTCCCAAAGTGCTGGGATTACAGGTGTGAGAAACCACACCTGGCCAAGTTTTAACTTTTATATTTATTTCTATGATCAATTCTGAATTATTTTTAATATGATTGCAGTATAGGTTATTTGTTTTTACTTTCTGTTTTGTTCTTTGCATATGGATATCTGATTTTTCTAGAATCAGGTGAAAAAAATACCTTCTTTTCTCCATTAAATTGTCTTTAAAAATTTTATTATATATTTATATATGTGGATCTGTTTCTGGCATTTCGAGTGGTGTGCTACTGGCCCATGTATCTACCCTTTCACCAGTGTCATACTTTGTTAAGTATAGCTAAAACTTAAGTCTTAAAAAAGTTAAATCTTAAAATTAATAACTGCAAGTCTACAAACTATGCTAGTTAAAAAAAATGCTGTTCTAGTTTCACTGGTTATCTATACAAATTTTAGTTTCAATTTCATCAATTTCTAGCAAAAATCTTGCTGCAATTAATATTGGGATTACACGGAAACTTAATAGCAGCTTTGAGAGGATCTCAATATTCAACATTCTAATTCAACAACACAGTATGTTCCTTCATTTTTTTAGGTTTTCTTTATTTTTAATTAATGTCTGGTTATCTTGCTTTGTATATAATCTTAGAGATGTGTTAATTAGGGTTCAGCCAAAGAGACAAAACCAGTAGGAGTTATATATTAATATACTTCTTGCAAAGAATCAGGTTATATAATTGTTGGGACCAGGAAAGTCCAAAACCTGCAGAGCAGACTACCAGGAAGGCCAAAGCCATCAGGGAGGGCAGACTGGGACCCTAAGTCACGAACTGAAACTGCTGCCACAAGAGGATTTTTTTCTTTAAAAAAGCCTCAGCTCTGCTCTTACAGCCTTTCAACTGATTGAATAAGTCCCCCTAGATTATCTACAATTTGCAATCTAAATTGACAGTTTAGAAACACGGAGACCTCAGTGTTACAAAGTCAACTCTGTCTGTATCCTAAATAACATAAGGTTGTCACTAAGTGCATTTCCATCAGCAAAAAATGAGATTGAAGGTGTTGACTGTATACTTCTGTACACTTACCAGTTTTAGTGATTTCAAGGTAGGAATTCATAAAATTGAGGGAGATAGACATAAATATAGTCATAGGATCTAGCAGATAAAAAAAGAGCATTAATAATATTAATGAATATGAACACGAGGACTACTTGGTTGTGAATTCACAAAGACTAAGAGTCAACTATTTGTTGTTGGGGTTTTCTTTCTTTCTTCTTGTTTTTTTTTTTTTTTTTTTTTTTTTGGTATTTTATTACCAAACAAACCAAATAATGTGTTGCAAAAGACAGTAATTTCTCACCTCTAAATCTAACCCTGAGGTCATAAACTAATACCAGGATGAAAGAAAAAAGTAGCAAGATCTGCTAGTGTCCAAGGACATACTCTACAATTTTCTTTTCTTATATGACCACAGGGAATGTTAGAAAAGGGAGGGTTATTCAGAGGGTAAAGCTGTGGGTCATGAAGAACACTGGATAAATGCATGCTTCTCAGAGAGTCAAGCCAGAGTCCAAAGCAGCAGGTAACTGTGTTATCATGAGAGAGCGCATTTTCTATTTCTGACAAGGTAATTTCATTTTTGTTATGGAATAATAATAGGCACATGTTTTTCATCTCTCCATTTTCAGAATTTGGCTCTTATTACAGGATGAGGAGCCTGTTTCTATTAAATCATTATATACTTGACTTGTGAGAAGGCATACTTTTAAGAATTATTATTTTATATACTCTATATATTATATATTAGTATTATATATCATCATATATTATCTACTATTAATATGATATATGTATATATTTTATATACATTACATATTTATATATTACATATTTTATATATTAAATATATATATTTTAAAAATATATTATATATAAATTATATATAATAATTGTCTTTTAAAATTTGATTATAAATATAACATGTATGGATGTGTTTCTGGTTTTATATATTAATATATGATTATATATATTATAATTAATAAATAATATATAATATAATTAACACAAATTATATATAATATCTAATAATTAACATATATTGCTATATATAATATATAATAATTGACATATATTACTATGTGATATCTAATAACATTATATATCATTTTAATACATATTATTTAATATATATTGCATATATTATATATGACATATTTTATGTATAATATATTTTTTAAAATATCAGTATATTTTATATTACTTACATAGGTTCTTGGACTCTCAAAAGTTACACTGACATAGGATGGAAAGGGAGCCTGGACTTGGGGCTGGATATGACTTCAATGTTCTGCCATAGACAGTGAATGCACAGGGTCTACATGGATATCTGGGAGAGTGGAAGATTAGATGGTGGCAAAGGACACAGATTTTCCCTCAGAATACATTCCCACTTTCTTACTGTTAAGATTGACCCTCCTTTCCTTCTTTTAGCTGGGTACATGACTGTCTTTCAGGAAATTGTATTTCCTAATCTCATTTTCAGTTATGTGTTGTCATGTGAATAAGTCTGAAATAATGGAATGTGACTGGAAGTGATTCATAAAATTTTTAGGTCACCTCCTAAAAAATGAAGCGCATGAGAACTGTATTATAAAGAGTGGAGAGGGGTTAAGTGGATTTCTACTGTTTCGTGTTTCTTATATGTTACTTACAGTGGTACGATGGTGACTTTAAGTTGAATCTTAAAACTTTAAAAATGAAAAATTTAAATAAAATTTTAAGAATATATATTGTATATCCTTAAATTTTATATTCTCTAGCACAACGCATTAGTTTTCTAATGATGCTGCTGCAACAAAGTACTACAACCTGGTGGCTGAACAGCAGAATCTTATTGTCTCCCAGCTCTGGCAGCTAGCAGTCAGAAATCAGGGTAGGAGAAGACTGTTTCCGTGCCTCTTCCAGCTTCTGCTGGCCTCAGGCCTTCCCTGGCTTTCTCCCTACCTGTCTTTGCATCATCGTCCCTCTGTGCATGTCTCTCTCTATATCCAAATTCTTCCCCCACTTTGTTTTTCACAAAGACACCAATCAAAATGTTTTGTAGATCACCCTAATGACCTTATCATAACTTGATCATCTGCAAAGCCCTATTACCAAATAAGGTCACATTCACAGGTACTTGGGGTTAGAACATCAACATATTTTGTGGGGACACATTTCAATACGTGAAAAATAACTAGTACAAAACACAATGGAAAGGGGTGTCCATAAATGCCAATATATTATTTAAACCATGGAATTTTAGGAGCTTTCTCCTGCACATGTCCTAAATAATACAGAGTTACTACTATCATCTCCAGTTTACTAATGTAACCCCTGGGGTATTGGCAAATTAAATGGCCTGCTCAAAGTCCCACATCTAATAGAGGATTCATCTTCTTTGTGATTTCAAAACACACATTTCAATCACTACATTGCATTCTTTAGCCTCAGCATGATTCTGAGCAGATAGCTCAAGGTCACAGCCTTGGCTATGGCTGGGCAGGGATTTAGATTCTCAGGCCACAGATCTTTTCACAATAGCCATCGGCCTCCTCTGTCTCTCTTGGTCTGCAGAGACCTGTAACAATAGATGTCCATAGGGAGCACTTGCTTAATGAAGTTGATTAATTTTTCAAAGGAGGTGACAGTCATCATAGATATAATTCACTTAGACTTCTAGTAGACTTTGATACAATGCACATCAAAGGCTAATCCATAAGGTTAATGCAGAGGGAATTGGTGGAGAAACAGTCAATTGGATAAACATTTTACAATGGGCTTAGTAATAGAGGGCAAAAGGTGTATGGAAAGTGGCCTTGGCTCAGGTCAAAAAGATTAATCAATGCCAAGCTTAATCTACCTCATGCATCAGTTACCTGAAAATGTTAAAAATGTGCTCTGTTCTGACCGAAAAAAAAAAAAAAATTTTACTGGGGACAAACAACAAACCTAAGAAATCTCAGAAAATAACAGGGAAGTTGGGTCATTAAGAAAAGGTAGGACAATCAGCAATTAATCTGTAGATAACTGACAGATATTTATTCATAGAACAACCACACAGCTCAGTTTGCCTGCGATAGTACTGGTTTATGAAAGTTGCTCTGGCGTAATTTTAAAGAGAAACCCCTTTTACTCCGATTGTAACAATAAATTGTGTAGTCACCCTATTTGTTGAGCATTCTCTATGCACCAGAAATTGTGGAAAAAATTTGCTAAGGCTTTGATAACAATGACAAAAATTATTATTTTTCGGTAACCATAGCATACAGTCATACAATGAGCTAGAAATCAAGAGACAGAAAATTTTGTTTTTGGATATATCTTGTCATCTCTCCTGGTGACAGGTTTGTCGTCCTTTATCAAATGAATGGGTGGAATTAAATCATAACTAATGCCCTACTTTCTGTCTTTTCATGACACTCTGCATCATCTCTGTTCCCCTCAAATGCCTTACACATTGCCAGTCTGAGATTTTTTTCCTGCTAAAACCTTTTTTCTTCTCCCCATTCAAATTATGTGCTCTTGGAGATTGTACTTACATCCCATCTCATCCATGAAAACTTTCCTTTCTTCATCTCAACTAAACAGTATCTTTTTCGAAGTCAAAGTATATTCAGAAATGTATCTCATATTCTTCACTTGAGGCACCAGGAATGAACTGCACCTGCAAGATTTGAGCTCTAATTAATCTCTAATCATTGAGTGAACTGCTGATTTTTTCTGGGGAAAGGACTTACTGCCCAGCCCGTGGATGAGAATATTGTTTAAATAAAAACAACTAACTCAAATTTATCAAGTTATTTGATTAAAAAAAAACAGTTTGCCTTCCCTCCTTTACCCCCCTCCCTTCCCAAATGGACTTAATGACTTGACATGAGCTCATTTTATTTCTAATTCAGAGTATGGGATTCTAAGGACTGAAATAAATATCATCATTGAGAATGATGGTACCTACAGGTGAGTGAGAATCAGTTTTCTGAGTTGTTTCTCAGCTTTCCTATTGCAGAAGCACATAAAGGCTATAGCTGGTGCTATCGGTGGGCTTTTTTATTCCCTCATGTCCCCCACTGGAGAGAGTTGTGTCCCATCCCATCTCCTTACCTTTCTACCTAATATGATCTAGGGTAAAGAATATAGCTGTTACATGCAATTAATTGTATTGGGAAACATTGAACTCAAATGTCATTTTCTTTTTTAATGTAAAGAAAATAAGGCCCAGAGATATGAGGTGATATGTCAGATGTCATGAAATACGTTAAAGGCAGGTATCAGCCTATACATTAGCATAGCAATAAGGGGTAAGAGACCTATCTGCTCCACCCTGTAATCTGGGGATAATTTCGTTTATTCCACTTACTAGCTATATGTTTTTTGGTAAACTATTTAAATTCTTTCTGTCTCTATTTTCTCCTCTCTGAGATCTGAGTTAGAATAGTACTCATTTCAAAAATGTGAAAATTAAATGAGACGATGTGTGCAAAATGTTTATCACTATATTTGGCCTACAATCAGTGCTTAATAAGTTTCAGCTAAAAATTAAGAAATGATAGAGGCTACTAAACAGTTTGTCAATAGACAAATAAATAGAATGTATGAGATGAATTTTGCCATGAGTTTAGAGAAGACAGAAATCTCTGTGGGCCAGTGATGTGGGGAAGCATTTGCAGAGAAAAGCCTGCAGGATTTCTCTGGTCAAGCGTGCTTATTTAGTAACATTAAAAAACAAAAAACAAAAAAACTGCTGTCCAAGCTGTTAGCTGGAATTGAAAGATATAGAGATGGTTAGAGGGCCTATTTAGTAAGAGCAGAAAAATGCACTGGGAGTGAATCATTTGTCTGGACACAGAAGGCTGAGTCAGTGAGAATGGACAGTCACGTAGGCAGGTTGAGCTCAAGCCAAAAACATTGGGCAATGATTGCTCTGAGGGACAGCTCCCAGCCAAGCATTGATACTCCCTCTATGCCCCCAATTACTCCCAAGTTCAGAATTTCTCTGATGGCCCCTCAGTCAGAATTCCAGGGAGCGCAGCACACCGTGGCAAAGGAAGAAAAAAGCCAGCTTGCTGTTCACTGGATTTCTGATGGCATCCTGAAGTTAATTTTGTCCAAAGAATCCCATAAGGTAAAGGGGAAAATATTAATTCAATATGAGAAACTGCTAAAACTCCTGACTCTTTAAATGACAGAGAAGTCTCTCCTTGGAAGTAGTGAGTTCTTCAAAAGCAATAGGGTTTCAAGTAGACGCTGTACAGGAACACCCAAGATAAATTGTAGAGACAATTTTTTCATTAAGAACAAGGCCTATTTTGATGACTTTCAATTCACAAAGTTTATCACTTTATACTTTGAGTTGAATTAAAAACCATGATGAAACATTTTCTTTCCTAGTTGAAAAATGTAGATTGTGCCTAAGTCAGGGTAAAAAGTAGTAATAATCATAATCAATCAATACTGAGTACCAACCCTGTAATAAACAGTGATCTAAGTATTGTAGAGGACAGAGAGTTGCGTTGTACAGAGCCACCATCTTCAGGCAGTAACTTTAAGCAGTAAGTTTGCGTGGGAAAAACTATTTTCACATTATTAGAATATTCATTCTTTCTTTCCATCTGAAGGCAAGATACTTACTGGCAACTATATTCCAGGCTACAAATACAGGGATGCTCCAATCTCTAGGGGTACAACAATGAATACATTCAGGCATTGGTCTCCGGAAGGAAGGATGGCCAGCACAAATTTGAGAGGTCAAGAACTGTGTCTTGGTCAGGTGCTGTTGCTCATGCGTGTTATCCCAGCACTTTGGGAGGCCAAGACAAGAGGCTCACTCAAGTCTAGGAGTTTGAGACCAGCCTGGGCAACATAGTGAAACCCTGTCTCTACCAAAAATACAAAAAATTAGCCAGAACTGGTGGCATGCTCCTGTAGTCCCTGCTATTCTGGGAGTTGAGGTAGGAGGATTCCTTGAGCCTGGGGGATCGAGGCTGCAGTGACCTGAGATTGCACCATTGCATTCCAGCCCGGGTGACAGAGTGAGATCCTGTCTCAACAACAAAATAACAAAAGCCAAAACAAACACACAAATAAAATATTTTCCTTAAAGGATACAGATATTCAAGTGAGAAGAAGAGGAGCAGAAGGGGACCTTTCCACATCCAGTTCATGTTGTGGTCAAAAAGGGAGGAAAAGAATGTCTAGGTCTGTAAAAATCTGCAGGAAATTCAAATCGTGGCAAGGTGAGGGAGGAGATAGGATAAGGTTAAAGAAGCAGGAAGTTTGTATTGTGATGTTTAATAGATGCTATGGGTGTCACACCCAGATTCCTGTGACCTGGCTGGTGCAGCAGTTCTCCAGATGCTCTAAGTGTGGGCTGCTAATGGTTCACAGTCTACTTCCCTCAGCCAACAGGAGTCACTCTGCCAGAAGAAAATAGGCATTTACATCTCCCTTACGGGGTGCCTGAAGAAAAAGACTGATATAAATTGAGATTAAAAAGCCAACACACAAATTGCAATGTGAAACTAGCTCTGAGAAACAATTCGTACTCCCAAGATTCCCTGGGATCAGGTTTGAAGTTGGACTTCAGCTTCAAGGACACCTTTGTTTGGCAGCATCCCATGTCCTTTCCTTCTTCTACTCCTTTAAATATTTCTTCTGTATGATATCTCCCTGAGTAAGCAACCTCTTGTCAATCCCCAACTCAAACCCTGCTTCCGGGAAACTCAATCTAAGGCACTATTAATTCAAACGTTTTCATTTTCTTTCTCTGATGCAGTTATTTTCCACATTCCTAAAATTTAATTTGTGTGATCTGACTGGAGTAAGGTACTATTCATCTAGGCCTCATTGAGTTAAATGTACACGTCACAATGTCCTCATTATGCAGACAAAAAAAAAAAAAACTTATTTGATTTGGTTGTATCTGTCTACCTTAAAGAAAAATAGTGTATGTTCATTATCTGAATTACATATAGATTGAAATGTTTTCTTGAAATATTCTGGATTTGCAAAGTTCTTATGGCCACTCATTTCAACAAATAGTGTATCTTATTATCTTAGTCACCACCTCTTCTCTTGCACATTGGCTACTGGACACAGCATTCCTGTTCCTATTAAACGGATGAGGAAACTGGGAATATTCAGAGGTCAACAGTTTTGCAACAGAGTCATGGAACCAGACCTATAATCAGTCTCCTACTTCTCAACCCATTGCAGCTTTCATTACCCCAGTGTAGCGAAAATGCTAAGTGTCCGTGCATGCCACCTGTTGTTTGTTTTCAATTTTTTTTTTCCTGATGTGCTTCCAATGAGAGAGCATTTTGATTTCTATTTGGCCATTCCAGCAAATCATTTTCCAGCAAAATCCCAGATCCAGAGATCTGCCCATCCCAAAGTCATCATAGAAAGACCCAAGTAGTGGGACAAGTCCAAAAGCTTGATTTCTATGGGCAGGTACCACAATGCAAATGGCCCCTGAAAGTAGGAAAAATACCCTAAGTCATATATGTGCAAACGATATCTAACAGAATCCCCACGGAAACTCAATAAATTATGATATTTAATCACTTTAGGTCCATACTTTTCTTTCCTGTGCAGTGGGTTGTTGACATTTGTTGCCATTCTTAAATAGTCTGCCGGAGTTTCCTTTTCCTTTGTCTCAAGTTAAAATGGTATTTTCTTTTTTTTTGCAATAGGGTTATTGTATATGCATTAACATATGTGTTAGCCCATGATAATGTGAAAAACTTGAAAGCTCAGCTGAAGGGGAAGAATGGAGGGATTGTTCTAAAGAGTACAGTTATAGAGCCTCAGAAATCTAGCTCCAAGCTGACTCTTCTGGATCTGTAGTCAGCATTGATTGAATGTCTTTGTATGTCTAGCAGAATGTGTGGAGCTAGGACAATAGCAGAAAATGTATACTACGTATTTATTCTAATATTACAAATTGACTCTGAAGCACAGTGCTGGGCACATAGCACTCAATAAACGTTTATTCACTAAATGTTTGAATTTTATCATCTTTTTTAGCCCAACTCATATGTCAAGCAAGGTGGAGACATCATCTAAAAATAAATAAATTATTTTTCAGTGATATACAATTGCAGAAATAGGAAATGTTCTTTTAAGGACAAAGTGCGCCTGACAGATAAAAAAAAACTTTAGGAAGACCTGGCTTAATTGTATGCTGTGCAAATAATTAAGTGTGTTGAACTGGCAAGTGACTTAACTTTTCTGGTTTCCAGTTTCCCTGAATATAAAATAAGAGTCAAGCCAGATGATTGACTGCCATGGGTCCTTGAAATTTTAACATTTTCTGAATTGTACTAAAGTTTCCACACTATGTAGAAGTTTCCCCAGCCCTAAAAAGAACTCCTCTGAGATTTGGCTTCCACTGAAACATCTTCTAAAGGAAGTGTGCATTTCCCCTACATATAGAATTTAGTGACGGGCAGGTTGCCTAAAAAGATATTTCACTGCAATTAGTTTTCTTTACTCTCTGACAGAGGGTTTCAGAGCCCAGAGGCAACTTCCACTAGGATAAAAATACTCTGCACTGTCAGTAGAAGATTTTCTTATATAACATGCACTGATTTCTTTCCCCTATTTTGCAAGTGCTCAGAGGAATGGTAGAGTTTGCTGACATCCCCAAGCAGGTCAACATGCATTAAGGCTTTACTCCCTTGTCTGATATAAGCAGAATATTGCTGATTTAAACTATTCTCTGGGTAAGTTGCTGAAAAGAACTTCAGGTCAAGGGTAAAGATTATTTTCACTTATTTGTGGGCGGGTTCTTTCTTTTAAAAAAAATGGAAACATTTGAAAGCATTTTACTAAAACGGTGATTCTCAACTGGAAGTGATTTTGCCTCTTCCAGGGGACATTTGGTACCGTCTGGAGATATTTTGGTTTGTCACAACTGGGGGAGCACTACTGGCATCTAGAATATAAAGGCCAAGAATATGGCCAAACATTCTACCACAGGCAAGCTGCCCCTTGTCTCCACCAAAGAAATAATCTGGCTCTATTTGAGAAAACCCTACAATAAATTTTAAAAATATACATTCTAACATAGCAGCTGATTTTATTTTCTTTTTTTTCAAATGTGAGTTACATAATTATAATTATGTTTTACATACAATTTAGCATTTTCTTCTTTTTGTTAATATCACATTACAAATATTTCCACATTTATGATTACATCTTCCTAATTATTATTTTAATGGCTGCTTAAGAATCCATTGGGTTGATCTGCCATGTTATAGAATCCCATTTTCCTGTGATTGATCATTCAGGCTGTTTCCAACATATCCCCTTATTTTGAATGATTTATTATGATAAATTTTCAGGGTTGTAAATTACTGTGTCATCCAAATGATTGTTTTTAAAACTTCAGCTTCCCAAAGTTTTTTCATGGTTAATATCAAAAAATAAAATATATTTTCAGTAATTTGACCAAGGTTGCTTAAAAGTTTATGGCAATGACATAAATCAAATTTAGGTATTTAGGTCTTGGGCATCTCATAAAAAATGCAATTTAGAAGTTCAAAGCTAAGCATCATGGATTATTTACTTTTTTAATCTCTAGAAATGTGTTTATTTTCTAGATAAAAAGTGAGAATAACTCAAGTCCCTTGTTTCTGTTCTCTGCTTTTTATAATAAAAAAAAAGTATATTACAAAATTCAGTGAAGATTCAGGACTAGGCACAATAATACTTGAAACATTTCACATGTTTCTACAGTTTTGCTCCAAATCTTCATGGAAAGAAAAAAATGTGAAATCAAAATCACCCTGCTGTCTCAGGTTGCACACAAATAATGAGTGATCTATAAAAAGAAATTCCTTTTCCAAAGAATGGTCCAAATTTGTTTTCCAAAAAATAATTTTTAAAATATTCGAATGTTGTTTTATTCTACATCTTCTGGTCCCATTCTGACCTCCTCCATCCTAGCTACACTAGCCCACAGACCAACACAGAGTAAATTGTCCCATTCATCTTGAATTGTAGTTTTCTCTTTGATTAAGGAAAGGGTCAAATAAGTAGTGATTTGAGAAATGCTGGGAAGACAAAGTTAGTCCAGGCTGAGGAAGAATTGAAAAGGTAAATAATCAACCACCAGAAAGATTGTGGAGGGTGGCTCCTTCTCCTTGCATGCTAATTAGGAGTTGATAGTATGAGCAATGTAAGAGAAATGAGTTGTCAAGTGGAAGGGAATCACACAGAAAAATGAATGGACATACACAAATCCAGCACATCTTTCAAGATTCAGCACAAAGTTCTCCCTTCATGGAGCCATTCCTGATCCTCCTAAAAGAACGTGATATCTCCCACTTCTTGACACACAAAAATGCCTAACAATATCCCTTTTGTGAGATGCTTTATTTTCTACTTTTTAATTTTATTCCAAATGATAATATTGTTGATGGCAAGAGATGTGTCTCATTCCTTTTCTTATTCCATATGTCAGCTGGTACAATGTATTAAAGATAGTAGCTGCCCGTTAAAAAGAGTTTTAATGAAAGAAACATGAATATTTACCAAATAGTGCAATTAAAGGAAGACCAGGGTGCTGACCTTTCCATTATGCAGGTGATGTTTGCAAATATGTGATTTGGTTTGATGGTTACTGAAAGCAAAGCATTCTATAATTTTCAATGTCACACACAACTTGAAATTAGTGTACCCCACAACTAAGATAGAGACAAAAGAGGAATTGAAAGAGCTTCAAATAAAAGAGTTAATGAAGAGGGGAAACATGAAATGACATAGATTGTATTATCTTTTGCTGCACAGAACACTACTCCAAAATGTAGTGACCTAAAACAATACACATTATCTCATAGTTTCTGTGGATCATAAATTCAGGAGGGCTTAGCTGGGACCTCTGCAACAAGGTTTTTTCCTGGGCTGAAATTAATATGCCAACCAAGATGACTGTCATCTGAAGACTCAACTGGGGAAGGATCCTCATCCAAGTTTACTCTCACAGTTGTTGGAAGGCCTCAGATTCTCAGTGGCTATTGGTTGGAAACACTGGTTTCTTGCCCCATGGGTCTCTTCACAGGCAGAGAGCGGGCCCTGAAAATGAGAGCAAAAGGAGGACAAGCAAGATAGAATTCATATAATTTTTCTAACTTCATTTTGGAAGT
The DNA here is from genome assembly GCF_009761245.1 of Sapajus apella. Classification (NCBI taxonomy): domain Eukaryota; kingdom Metazoa; phylum Chordata; class Mammalia; order Primates; family Cebidae; genus Sapajus; species Sapajus apella. The sequence continues at coordinate 3,618,493 of NW_022437016.1, read as the reverse complement.
GACATCTTGTAACTTCTATCGTCTTCTACATATTAGTAGCAAGAAAGTATGTCCAACTTACAAATTGAGGGGAGACAATTACACCAGGGCAGGAATATCAGAGGAGAGGATCACTGTGAGCCAGTTTAGAGGATACTCATCACAGGGGTCAACAAAGCAAAATGAAAAAGCTGACAATGAGGTTGTTTTAAAAATTTAAGACAAAAGATAAAAGCAGATAGTAGAGAGAAATAACTCAAAGAAAAGAAAAAAAGGGAAAGAAGACAGCAAAGTAAAAATAGAAAATAAAAGGAGAGGACATGAAAAGAAAGAATCTTCACCCACACACTTCCCAGTTTGTTTTCTTCTTAAGTTGTTCTAATGAAAGCAACAAATCTCTCGAGAGAAACTGTCTTCAAAGTAAACCTCCCAAGAGGAGGATGCACTACCACAGAGGACACAAATGCTGTTTATTTTCTCCATCACACCTGAGTATCTCATTGGGCCTTGGACAACCTTTCAAAAAAGAATTTTTGATCCTGTAGCCTAAGGAAGAACATGTTGCAAAATTCTTGACCTTTTCCAGTGTTCCTGGGGCCAAAAGTGTTTAGAGAAGTGAAAAATTCAATTTATCTGCTTGACTTGTCATTCAGACCTCAGAAAGAATACAGAGACAGATAGATCATTGCAAATATCCCCATTGTTTTGCTCCAGGTCCCTAGGAGAAAAAAAAATATGGGAAATAGAAAACACCCTACTGCCTCATGGTGGACAGCAATACTATTTGGATGGAAATGAATATTCTCTCAAAAATGGTCATTTTTTAAAACTCAACAAATAACTTTTCAGTTGCTTTAACATTCCATTATTGTAAATTATCTATGTCTTCTTATATTTAGAGTCTTAAGAAATTTTGTTTCTCACAGTAAACCAAAGAGAAATAGAGAAATCCAAAACTCTCCTCATGTCAGAATTCCCCCCCTTGAACTTACATACCAAGGACAAAGCTAATTTCCTTCCCATTCAGTTTTAAGTTGTACACTAAGAATTTAATCTATATCATAAAGGCTGATACTAGACTCTATTTCAAAAATTCTGATGTTCTTACTAGTTTATGCCAATATTTCAAAAAATGATCATCCACTAATATCTTTTTTTTTTTTTGCAAATGCTTCTGTCTCTGAAATTTCTTTCCTACTGCTTGTTCTGCATAGTAGTTATCATTCTCAATTTGAGGATTCACTTCGTATTCATCTCTTTCATAAAACCTTTTTCAGTCATGCCTCATCTTGATCAGAGTGAGTTTCTAGCACTTCTTATACTAGAAACCTGGGCATAAGCCTATCAGAACATATCACAATATACTCTAATTACACACTGAAAATAGAAGCTGTGTCCTTTATCTGTAAATTACAGGCACTCAGCTTATTGCCTTATTTATAATATATGCTCATTATATATATGTTGAATAAATGAGTAAACACATTTAGATACATAACTAGGTTTAAGAACTGACATACCAGAGCATTTCCCATCGTTCCTAGGTTCCCTTTGCAGAGAACCTATACCTATTGCTCCTGCAAAATTGGTCATGCACAGGTATGTTATAGTACCTGGCCATGAAGCTACTTACTAGAAGCAAGGAACTTGAAGTTTACAATTATGGAGAGAGAATTACACAGGACATAAATATCATTGATCTAGAAGTCAATTTGACCCCATCTGGGTAAATAGAGTTGTTTCCCTTGGGAAATGTAAATGTGGTGTCAGAATGCCTGCCTAATTTCTATTGAATATTCATATTGAGCAGTCATGTAGAGCTGAAGCTGAGACAGCCATTGTCATACAACATGCTAATAAAGCAGAATGGTACTCTCTTTAGGGAAAGAGAGAGACAGAGACAGAGGACAAATGGTTGTATTTGGCTCTATGTCAAGTGGAAGCTATAAGAATGCTCGGCCTTGGCTTCACAGGGACTTCAGTGTTCATGAGAAGATTTGGCTTACCCAGATTCTTAGTCACATGAGAAAACATCAAACAGAAACATGTACAGGGTCCTTAGAGGCCATCTAGTCCTTACCCAAGTCTTACAGGATGAAGAAGCTGATGCTCAGAGAAAGTGGGTGGGAAATACTAATAGAATACTTGGCTTTCATAATTTTCAGGTCAAAGTGAAAGAAACCCCAATTATTTCCCTTAACAATCATAGCAGTTTTATGTAGGGTTTAAGAACTCCAGTTTTGTAACTAGATGTCATATTTGACTGTTGACTTTGCTATTTGAAGACTTTCACATGTTAATGGGGCACGTAACAAAATCACTATGAATCTCTATTTTACTGTTTCTACTTGCAGGTTTGTACTGATGATTAGTTAGTATTCATAAATCATATAGCACAGATTCTGGCACATAATATATGCTCAAATAATGTTAGCTATTGTGCTTACCATTATTATCATTATGGTTGTTATAGCTCCTTGCAACAATGACCATATATTAAGTACTCTAAGATGGGAATTATTCAATAAATGGATCATAGATATTACCTGTTCCGTGATGTTCTGCTGGGCTTCTTTTCACACAATGCCTTGTAAAGGCTTTTGTTGTCCCACAAATGGTGTTATTTTTACACATCAATAACCCTATCAGAATATATGTTTCTTAAAGTAAGAACTGTATTGTCTTTACTAATGGCTCCAGCATTAAGCAAGGGCCTAGCAAATGTTCTGGTATCAATTTGTTAGCAGTGATCTAATCGTGTGATGGGACCAGAAAATGGAAACAAAAACAGAAACAAAAAACAACAAAAAGGAGCTCATGATATCTTCAGTAACAGGGCTCATTTGAGAACTTCTAAACTGCACCATTAGTATCACCATCCTCATCATTGCCCACATCATCATTATCACTGCTAACATTTATTGAGAGCTTACTATGTGGAAATGCTAGTCTTTTGTTTCTTTAAATCATCACAAGCTGGGTGTTAGAAGTTATTATCCCCCCATTACAAATGAGGAAACAGTTTCATGGAGTTTCTCTAACTCAGCTAGTAATTATCTGAGAACAATTCAAACATATACATTGTTTCTATTTCAAAATTGAGGTTCTTAACTCTCAGGCCGTGTTGCCTTGAATCCAGTTTTTCATTCAGCTATTTATTCAGCCTTTTATACAGCACTCATAAGTAGGTAGGACATGGTGGACTCTTTCCTGTAACAATGTTTGGTGTCATTCCATCTTGCATGCCAATAAGAAATTTTCTGGAGAGGCAATATGAGCTATTCCCTGGCTGGCTTTGTCCAGGCATAAATATTTTACCCACAATCTTTACCTCGGCCTCTATCCCCCATTCCCTATGTTCTCATTTTCCCATTTATGAATGGGGGAAAAAGAAACCCAATAGCCCCCTTAATTCTCTTAGTGACAGAGCCAAGTTTTCTTGGCCCTGAAGGACTTGCCCTCCTGACTCAATACACTGTATACCAAAGGTAATTAGGGCAACTTATTTAAAACTTATGATCTAATTAGTGGCTTTTAATGGTAATTACATGGAGAGCAACTAAGCATTTACATTTTCAACCAAGCTTTTTCCCAGACTGAGACAGGAACAGGTATTTATTCAGAGTCATAAAGGAGAGGGGATACTATAGTTAACATCTAATTACACAAAATTGTCCCTGGTAATTATGAGCAATGTGATTTTATTTATCTGACAATTATAGGGGCTTTGCAAAATCTTTGACCTGAGAGACTTGGAAAGGAGACAGAGAAGGCATTAAATGCCATACGGTGTCCAGGAATATTTTTTAAAAATTTCCCAGGTGACTAGAAGTTAGAATGCTCAAGTTAAAAAAAAAGAGAGAAAAATGTTCACATTTCTATTAAAGAGGTAATATAACATCCACTGAAATGTAGAACATAAATAATGTAAGATTGAATTAATTAATGAAAATTCTAATTCAAATACCGATTTCACCACTTGCTAGTTTGGCAGAAAACTAATCACTCAGAGCCTCAGTTTTCTAAAAATAATATTTATCTCATAGAAACAAATTCATTTGTTTCTTAACTGTTTACTACATGAATGTTTATAGCAGCACCAGATTTAGGGAGAAATATTACATTCTCTTTGCCCTCATGAGTCTTCAAGTTTAGCAAGAGAAACAGATATGAAAATAAATAACATTAATAGTATAATTTTAGGTTCTAGATATACTGCTCCTAGGTTCTGTGAAAGTAATTTAATATTGTTACAGGTAAATAGGCATGTAAGGGGCAGGAGAGGGCTCTCAGGTGATGGTTCAGCAATTATCGGGTTGCTTCTCTAAAACTGGTAATTTGTCAGCCAGGGAGAGACAATTTCCTGATTGTCCACACCTGTTAACATTACAAGTGTTAATTGAAGGCCCCAGGGAGAAGTAGCTTCTTGGGGATGCCTGTTAAGAAACAAAATGGCAAGGTGTGACATTCCAGGGGCACATGCCACCAGAAAAGGAAAACTGCCTCAGATGAACGTACATGAAACTCCCTAAACACACTGCTCCGGTTCAGTTCCAAAGGGTAAGGAAAGCACTGCACCTGTGGGAAGCCCCCCGGAAGGGAAGAATCATGGGAAAGCGGCGAGTCTGTGAGTCCTAGGATCACTGTCAAAGGTTCCTCCGCACCCCTTCTTTTCTGCTGTCTTCTCGCTCGGACCTTCAGGCTACTGCTTGGGTCTCTTCCAAGCAAATTTTCCTTTCTTTCCTGTTCTAAAGTCTTTCAAAATAAACTTCCACTCCTGCTCTGGAACTTGCTTTGGTCTCTTTATCTGCCTTATGCCTCTCATGATTCCTTCTTATTCCCTGCCCTTATTCCTTCATGATTCTGCCTTATGCCCTTATGATCCCTTCTTCCAAGGAGGCAGGAATTGAGGTTGCTGCAGCTCTGTATGAATTGGACAACAGTAACTCCAGGTAACTTGGATCTCTTCCACTGCTAGTAGTATTAAAATTAGTTATAATTTAATATAAGTAATGTATTGTTAAAATTGTTATATAATTGTGACGTTATTTTAATTCAGTTGAACAAATATTGAGACCTTAGTACGTGCTAGATACTCCTGTTATCTTCCTGACTGTGGAAGGCATTGTTTCCATTCGTACTTATTTAACATAAAGTAGAATCTCAACCAAATTGTGAAGTGTTCTTTTAGACATTCCAGTTTCCATGAAATCTATATAGTTCTCCCCACTCCCCAGTGTCTTTTCCAAGGTATCCTTTGTAGAGGTGGGGCTTTGTAGTCAAACAGATCCGAATTCAAATCCAGGTCCACACTTTGTAGTTCTACACAATGGTAAACCCAATTTCTTCATCTGCAAAATGGAAGCAAAGCAGTGTTACTTCTTGAAAGGATAAAATGCCCCAGCTTATTTCATACATTTTCAAGATCACCTTAATTAAGGTTTTATGATCCAATTATTCCTACTGAAATATCAACATCCATGATGGTTATAAATTCTAGGTTTGGAGGCAATATAGTTAATGAGAAAAGGATAGTTCCTAAACTCAAACAACCTGGGTATAAATCCTCACTTTCTCACTTAATATGCCCTAATTTTCTTGCCTTTTTACAGCTTGATGTCTTTAGCTTGGGTATATACAGTGAAACCACTTGAAATTTTACCTTTCCTGCCTAGCAATTTGTCTTTTCTTGGAATGTAACATTCAATATTGGTTTTTAGATAAATGCAGCTTAGTGTATAAAAAATGCACAAAATGAAGACTAGTTTCAAACTGAGAGTCAAATGATTTGTTTCCTACCCTGTTTGCCTATGGGGTGTGTGATATTAGACAAGTCATTAGTGGGAGAGGAGGGAAACTCCAAAGTTCTTTTCATTATTGATAAGCAATTGTTCTACAGATAGTTTATTTTTACTTTTTCCCTCACCTCACTCTTTCCCTAGAGAACATAAAGAGAGAGTCCCTCTCCATTCCATCCTTCCTCTGAGTAATACTCATCCTGAAAGTATTTTGAGAAAATACTATATGCTAGAAACACATTGCAATATTAAAGTAATAAATACATGTACATTTTATTTTTTTCTTTTGTTTTCATTATTACTTTTGGTTCATCAATGAGGTAAGAACAGCGGGAAACGTGACACAATGTTCTTTGGCATACTCTGACCTGCCTTAGAGTTGCAGGCACATGATCAGCAGTAGCTGAATGTCCTTGTCAACTCACTATTGAATGTGGTTACTAACAGCAAGGGGCATTGAAAAGTCCCTTTAGTAATCAGGAGAAAAGGATTAAATATATATGTAGAAGGTTTTGTTTTACTTGTTATTTTATATTCATAAACTCTATAACCTGAATTTCCATAATTTCTTACTTCTAAAATGCAAACTCATGATCCAGAGGAAAAAATATTTCTAGAAGCTGGCAAATGATTATTCATAGTACGTCTGTGTGCCTGGCAGGGTGGATGGGTGGGGTGGTGGTAAAGGAGCCTGTGACTTGGCTCCAGGCCTGGCTCTGCCACTAAATCACTGAGTGATCTCACACAAGTTACTTAACCTCTGACTCCAGTGAACTGGCCATGACCTGGCAGGGTGCAAACCTAATACAAATTTCAATTTATGTTCCCAGGCAAAGCTTACTCTTCTTGCAGTAATTCCGAGACCTACCTCTATGCACTAGTTGTCCTTAACTATTTATTTCTTCAGTTTCTTCCCTTTTTCCATCCATTGATCCACTTATTGAAAGTATATTTATCATGTATCCTTTGTGGGTAAGTAATTTTTTCTAGACACTAGAGCATCAAACAAGTAAAATTTGACCCAAAAGCTATGTTTTTGTGGAATTTCCAATCTACTTCAATAGACTGTAATCAGTCTATTGTTTTCAGTCTAAACAACTTAAAAAAAAGCAGATGAGTAAAAATGTAAGTGTTTGAAGTCAATAGTTGCTGTGGGGCATAAAAAGATGACAAAGTATGTCAGGAACATTGGGCATATGATAATTCTAAATGGATGGTCAGAGAAAGCCTCAGTGGAATGAATAAAGAACCCAAGGAGGTGAGCCAGACATGACATGATCTGAGAGAACATCCAGGTAGAGAGAAGAGCAGGTATAAGTCATGTTGCAGGATGTGTCTGGTGACTTGACAGCAACACAGGGAGAGTTGTGGCTTGAACAGAGTGGGCAAGTAGAGTAAATTTGCTGATGAAGTCAGAACAGAAACTGACAGCCAGATTATGGATGGCTTTGTAGACTATCAACTTTCCCTTAGCCAGAAAGGGACGCCATGGGAGGGGTTGGGATGATGTAGCTGCATGATCTGATTTTTATTTTAATAAGATCCTTCAGGCTGCTCTGATGATCAGAGAGACTATGGGTAGCTACTACGAGACTAGAGACTGTGATGGAATAACCCAGGGTAGTAGCAGTGGAAGTGATACAGGTGGTCAGACTTTAAATATATTTTAAAGACTTTTTTTCCCGTTATGTTAAATACAAAGTTTAATCCCTCAGAGTCACTGAGCTACACTAGATGCTAGAAACTACTAAATATTAATTATGTGAAAATTAATAGGAACTTTTCCTTTCCATGTAGGCAAGGAATGCCTGCAGATTATAGTTAACCTTTCACCAGATCTGCTATGTTTTCTTTCAGTGATTTATTTACATAGCCTACTATGATTCACACATATGAATCAGAATCACAGTATAATAGTAAGAAATTTACAACCTAAATTGTAATAGCGAAATATTATAGGTAATTAATATCCAAATCTAACTGCTCAGGACCCATGTTGTATTGACATCTCTCCATTGTTTAGTAAAGTGTCACATCTGCAGATTTAGTGCCACCCTAATTTATGAGATCTGAGCAGCAGCTTCACCTTGTCCCATCTTGACGCCTGCCCTACATAGCCCCATGTTCCCTGACAGCTGTTCCCTCAGGGGGTCTCTGAAACTTAAACCACATAGTGCTCAATGAGAATGACTATTTGGGAGTTGCATGGAGTAAATCAGAACCACTGCTGTGAGTGGAATGTCAGTGAAATTTAACCTCAGGATTTTAGGATCTATATTTGAGGGAGGCTATTCCAAATCTCTGATAAACTGGTGCTCACACAGTGTTTGTGCCACCTTTAATTTTTTTGTCATAAAGGAAAAGGCTCTCATTAACAAATGCATACGGGCACAGGGGCAGTGCTATGTTGACATTCCTGGTATATTTAAACTTAAAAGGTGTTTGTCTGCATTATCAGAGTTTAATCCACAGTAATAATTGTAAAGTCACAGAATGTTAGGTGCCACTGGGTAGATTGTTTTGGATGTGTGTGTTCTAGGGACTGTCTTCATAACACTGGCTCAAATGCAAGCAGAATCTTAAGTAGGATGACAGCATAAGCCATCTAGAACATTCCTTTCTACTTTCAGAGAAGGAAATGGATCCAGAAAGGGCTACCCTGGCCACTGGACAGGTTAATAAGTGGCAATGTCAGCCTCTGATTCAGTGCTACTGATCTCTGCATTATTCTGTCCCTGCCACACTGTGCTGACCATTACTCTTAAACAATCCAGTGGCCACACAGAAAGGGTCCCAATGGGAATAATTCTTCTTTGCCCTTATTAAAATATATCCATGCATAAGAAAAATAACCACATTTATTTCCCCAAATCCTAACAAGTGAATACTGACACTCACAAAAATTTTGCTTTCTTCTTATAAAACACTTGGAGAATTAAGATATTTAAAGATCATCATTTCCTTCCCCCACTTTTCTCTGTTGGAACAGGTCTCTTTCTAAACAGGTAGCCCTAATTTTAGATTAGCTGTAAACAAATTTTGACCACGTTTTTCTCTTTATAATTTTAGTATTTTTAGAATTTTTTTATTCTCATGGGTATTTATTCTACTGGAGGTTCAGCTATGCTGAGTCAGGGAACACATATACACTCACATGTTACATACATACTTGTGCACATATGCATACACACACGCATGCACACACACACATGTTTCAGTTACCTTGTCAAGTGTTAGACCCAACATCTCACTATAAAATATTCAAGGACCAAAGCTTGCTATGCTGAGTTTGTAGAAACATTTTTAAAGCAAAAGAAACATTCCAAAACAGATTTGTTAACAGATGAAACACATAGATTTTAAAGCACCCTATACTTATAGTATTATGCTACTAATATCATGTTTTATACATCTCTTTATAGCTTACAAGAATTACATATTCATCTTGTCATTTTTTAATTAAACAATTTTAAAATTAGTTAAGGAACGTAGTTTTATGCCTTTACACAGATGAAGAAACGAAGCAACCTTGCCCAGAGTAACAACTAGTTTTGAGCACAACTGGGTAGTAGACATCACACTTCCTCATACTTTGTATATATTCTGATCACTATTGTATATGCCAATGTAGTACTGATGCATATGTGAAGCAACATTGGGTATCCAGTTGAGGAAGGAATCAACAAAAACATAGTCCATGAGACTTTCTCAATAGCCTTTACGACGTCTTAAGAGTAATGTGTTTGGCAAACATAACTAGGCATTTGAAGGTCATCACATTTGTACCTATGAACCATAATGAATTCCTCTCCAAAATGTCAAAAACTCCAGCAGTGTTTTATTTATTCATATCCACAAACTATCCCTCTTGTGGCCTCCTGCTTTCCCCAGCAGCATTTCCCCCCGCCTGTGGAATATCTCTATGCTAAAATTGACCAAGGTGGTAGCAGTTCTAGTACGTTGCTCATCACATTTCTGCTCTCTTTGTGAGTGCAGCCATAGGAAGGGGCTATAAGGACAGCATGCCAGGAGAGGATAGGACCATAAAAACCATCAGTTATACCCTACAAATGCCAATCTAAGTCCTGGAGAGTTCAAATGACTGTCTCTGTGGTGAAATCTGAACTAGATTGGGGGATTTTCAAAAAAATTTTCACCCATGAGAAAGTAACTGCTACGGGATTTTCCCTCCCACTATAAAGAATCAGAAAACTAGACCGTATATATGAATAAAAAATTTTCCCTCTGATATTGGACAAACAAGCAGAACAGATTGTGACCACTGAGAAAAGAAACAAACAGGGTGTGATGTAAAATCACCCCGAATTTCCATCTGGAGGAAATTTTGGGTCCACTATGGAAGCTAAGTTTAATAGGTTCAGTGAGGTTAGGATACAGAGATAAGAATTTAGGGAGGTGAAGATGGTGAGAATTTTCAGGGCAGAAATTGGAAAAGAGAGAGAGCCATACTTGGCAAAATTTTCAAAAATCAGTATGGGGAACTCCTGGAGTCCCTTGCCAAATTCTAATCTGTATACGTGTAAGTTAAAAATTCACAAGACCATGTGAAAATAACAAATTCCACAGAGAGAACTATTACTATAGAGTTGTGAGCTTGAATATCTGCTAGCTCCCACAAAGCTAACAATCATTTAATACCCTCCTGGACTGAATGGAGAGAGCTCTATGAAGACAGGGCCATTGACTAAAGACCCCCAAAAGGTCACAGCTTAGTGGAGAGATGACATTAGCTCTCAAGTAAATGCTAATCTGGACCCAGAGCTTTAAATTAAACCTCAAAATTATCAAATTGGTCCTCAAATAAATAACTACTGGACAAAATTAAGTTCAACTCTCTTTAAGGAAAACAGCAGAATTCAGCACTTAACAATGTAAAATTCATAGTGTTTGGCAGTCAATTAAAACTTATTGGATATGAAAATAAGCAGGAAGAAAGTGACACATCACCAGGAGAAGAAAATAGTCAATAGAAAAAGTCAGAATAGCAAGACTGTATGAAATGAGAAGTCAAGAACTCTTATTTAGCTAGTAAAAATTGCGCAAATAATGTGCATGAGGAATTAAACAGACATAGACATAATAAATAAACATTGCCTGAAATAAAATATTTATCAGTTTGGTTCAACATCATAAGACAAGCTAGTAAATTATAAGAAATAACAACAGTAACTATCCAAACCAAAGCACAAATAGCAAAATGGTTGAAAAAATAAAAAGAATGCTATCCTACAGAATAATAACAAGCATGGCAATTTGAGTCCAATAAAGAAAAATAAAGAGGTAGAAAAAGAAAAATGAGAAAATAATGACTAAACAAATTACAATTTGATGCAAACAATAAATCCAGAGATCCAAGAATCTAAAAAACTTCCAAAGGAGAAAGGAAAACAAAGAGAACCATATTAAAGCACATCCTAATCAAATTTCTGAAAATTCCTGATAAAGATAAAATCTCCAAACAATAGACAAAAAGGACACATTAATTACAGAGGAACAAAAGCCAGAATGACTGTGCAAGCCCATAATGCAATGGTATCTTTAAAGTGTTGAAAGATAACAAAAACCAACCTAGAATTCTAGAGCTCATGGAAAACAAAGAATTCTTTCAGATAGAAAAAAAAAAAAAAAAAGCTGAGAATATCTGTCACTAGTAGACATGCTCCCAAAGAATTGTTAAAGATAGTTTCTCAGACAAATAAAAGGATATCTGATAGAAAATTTGGACTAAAGAAAGAAATGAAAAGCACAGAAGTGGTAAATTTTTAAAAATGTTTGTTTATTTATTTGTTATTTATTTATTTCTTTATTATCAGTGACCCTGACCACATAGTGTGAAATGTGAACCCACAGGGGTTCCATTTCCTAGGCTACAGACAGGGGACTCTAAATGGTTTTCATAGACTGAATGTTAAAGGCCAAAATTTTTGGTAAAAATTCAATGCTATATTATGCTCTTGACCTATTAAGCAGCCATAATTATTGTCCAAAATAGTTCTTTTTCAAAATTATATGTGGCTAGGTGACAGACATAAGATTCTTGATTGACTTTGGATAGTAAGTAATACCTTATCTCTATGGACTTAACATTATGGTTCTCTTCCTAGAGCAAATAGAGTGTTGTTTTAACCTGTGTATGATACATGTAAGGCATATAGTGCACATAGTGTTCATGCAATTCTAATTAAAACCTCAGCAGGTTTTTGTTTTTGTTTTTTTATAAACTGACAAACTGATTTTGAAATGTGTATTGGAAACTAAATACAAAGATAACAAAAATGAAAACAAGATCTGCACTGCCTGATTTTAAGACTTATTTGTAAATTACAATAACAAAATAGTGTGGCATTCACATAAGGATAGATATAGAGACCTTGGAATGGAATGGACACGTGTTTATGTGGCCAATTGGTTTTCAGAAATTTGAAGCCTTCGATTGATAAAACAGTATTTTCAACAAATACTGTTGGAAAAAATGAATATTCTTATGGAAAAAATATTAAATTTTGCCTAAAACTATATATAAAAAAAGAAAAAATAAGAAAGAAAACTTAAAAAGAACCATAGACCTAAATATAAAAGCTAAAGTTATAAAGCTCCTACAAGAAAATATTTCCAAACTTACAACAGTCAAATTTTTACAAATCCTAAAAGCCTATTAAATCAGACTTCATCGAAATTAATAACTTATCTTCTTCAAAAATGTCATTAAAAACATAAAAAAGTGTACATGACTGATAAAAGACTAGTATCCAGAATATATACAAGACACTTACATCTTAATAAGAAGATAAATAACCCATTAAAATTAAAAAGGATTAGAAAATACTATTTAGAAAAGTAAATATATATTATAAAGAAAAGGTTTTAAACATCATTAGTTATCTTAGAAACTTGCATTGAAATAACAGTGAGCTAGCATCATACAGTCACTGGAATAACTAATTTATAAATGACAGACGATATCAAATGTTTATAAAGATGTGGAGCAACTAGAAATCTTATACATTGCTAGTAAGAATGCAAAATATTTCATCCATTTTTGAAGATAGCAATTTCTTATATCATTAAACTTATATTACCTAACTATTTCCACTTCTAGGAATATACCTAAAAACGATTAAAACATACTCTATCACAAAAATTGCATGCACATGTTTGCAGCATCTTTATTCCTAATAGCTAAAACCTGGAAATAATACAAGCTTGCATTAACAGATGAATGTGGAGGATGTAATTTGGATTTGTGTCCCTGCCCAAATCCCATGTTGAACTGTAATCTTCACTGTTGTAAAAAGGGTCTGGTGGGAGGTGGTTGGATCATGGGGCAGACTTCCCCCTTGCTCCCCCTTGCTGTTCTTGTGACAATGAATGAGTTCTCCTGAGATCTGGCTATTTAAAAGTGAGTAACACCTCCCCATTCTCTCTCTTCCTCCTTCTCCAGCCGTGTAAGATGTTCCTTTTTCCTCTTCGCCTTCTGCCATGATTGTAAGTTTCCTGAGGCTTCTCTATTCGTGCTTCCTATACAGCCTGCAGAACTGTGAGTCAATTAAATCTCTTTTCTTTACAAATTACCCAGTCACAGGTAGCTCTTTATAGCAATGTGAGAACGAACTAATATAGAGGATTTACACATTTTGGCAAATTATTTCAATAAAATGCTACTGGGCATGACACATTTGAGATTCATCCATGATTTTACATGTGCATTTATTTTTATTTCTAAGTAAAAAGAGCATAACATAAAAATTATATGCATCATGTATATTATAGAAAAGGCAAACTATTATGACAGAAAACAAATCCTACATGACCAGGTGCTATGGCTGGGGTAAGAGTAGGAACACAAGAGACATTTGGGGGGATGATGAAAATGTTTCATGCAATGATTATGTCGGTGGTTACAGGACTATACACATTGTAAAAACTCGTAGAACTCTGTACTTAAAACAGGTGCACTTTGTTGTGTATACATTAAGCTTTAATACAGCTGAATGAAAAATAACTAAATTAGATTGTGTCTATGCTTTCTCATGATCTAATATCTTGTTTCCTCTCAAACCCCAAATCCTACTTTTCTCCTCTAGACTTTGTTTTGGCCATATTGCCTTATAGTTTCTCAAAAATGACAGACAATATTCTACCTCAAGACCCTTTGATTTGCCACTATCTCTGCCACAGATATCATATGCTCTCTTTATTACCTTTTTTAAAATGTTAACTAATGTTATCTTCTGAGTTAACTCTTCCCTGAAAGCCTTATTTTAAAAGTCTAACACCTTTTTGGACCACAATATCCTGGGCTCTTTTTTTTTTAACTTTCTTTTTCTCCATAACCCTTATAATCCAGCAGGCTGAATATTTTAATTATTTACTTATCTATCTACTTCAGCAAAACTCAAGATCCACATGGGCAGAGATTATTACTATTCTGTTCACTTCTATAATCCCAATTTCTAGAATAATAACTAGTGCAAAATAGGTAATCAATATTTTTTGAATAAACGAGTCTTGTTATTCATCCATTGTTTTTCTCTTATATTATTCAACTATTTTTTACTGCATTTACATTTTTTTTCTGGCACAGGCTTTTTGAAACCATATAAAAGAAAATTATTACAAAACCTCTCACTGTGTAATGTTTCAGTGATACCTACCAAAAAAAAAAAAAAAAAACAGTTTAGAAACATGGATAAAATGATGGGAGTGGGGTGGAAGTACTGCCATTGCATAGAATTAAGCCAAAGAATTGGAAATTATTTAATATTTTCAACAATGTAGAAACCTTTTACAATGTTATCCTTAAAGAAAATCTTCATGTACAAAACATTTTTGAATGGCAAGTAATATGAGAGTTTATCATTAGTGGAAACTCTGACCACATACATTCTTGTAAGGGGGACTTGAGCACCTGGAGTATCCTTTTTAGGCAAAAGATTACTGTTCTTCTATTTTTCCCTCCAAAATACAATATCAGATCTTTGATCTTAAATATGATCCAAGCTTAGCAGGACAGGGAGGGCATAGAGAGAAAGAGGGAGAGATTTTTGGATATTTTAATGACAGTCCTCACATGCCCTATCCAATATGGCCCAATGAATAACGACATCTGATCAATTACACTGGTATTTCTTCTCCTTGGGAAGAGCACAGATAAGATAAAAATAAAGAACATAAAGATAAAAATAAAGAACAGAGTACCCCCTTCCCTGTGTGACGCTAGCAACAGTGAGTAAGAGAAAAATTTTCTTTGTGATTTTTCCAAAAAGTTCCTGCAGGTACTCAGTTACTCAGAAAGCAATATCCTAACCCTAGTAGTTGCTAATTAGCCAGCACCCTGGGGATGGATAAAATGACCTTAATGTCATCAAGATGGGTGGCCATCCCTGGATGATTGTGTGTTGCTGTGGCCTGACTTGCTGCCATCTTTATGGTTCAGTACCACAAAGCAATTAATGGTGAATGAGTGAGCTTCCCCAAACTTTGCTAGAAATGGTGGCTGTTTATCATTGTGTCAGTCTTGGCAGATTCAAGAAATCTAAATTTAACAGGTGATTGCTTCTTCCATGGTTGATTGCAGAGAATGGATCTTCAGGATACCTAGTCCCACTCTAGTGATCTGAACCAATGAAACAAGCTGCTGTAAAGAAAGGGAATGAATAAGGTCCACTTCAGAATCCATCACACACAAGGACTTCTATACACCTCTTGAACTCCTACGTAATGACTTTTTCAATTGATTTCAGCAGATGTTGATAACTGGCTCCAATTTAAGTTGAAGTAGCAGAAAAAAATAGAAAGATACAGATTAGAGAGCGATAGATAGAAACATACAGATAGATAGATAGATAGATAGATAGATAGCTGATAGATAGATAGATAGATAGATACACATTCGTGTGTATATGTGCTATTACCCTATCTTACTTTTATATCATTAATAACTATCTTTTTGGTCTATTACAAAATAGTTTTATTTTTAATTGTTTGAAGCCAAAATTGGGCCAGTAAAGCCATGCTAGTCAGTATTTAAGTCACAGTTCATCTGAATTGATTGGCATAGTTCTAGGTATATAGTTATCTTCAAAAAAGAACTATGTTATGTTACCTCACAGTTATAATACCAGGGTAGCAGATAATACCTGGCAGCGATAATTTTCTGTGCAGTACAACTGATGAAGACTGGTCACTAGGGCTAATGAGGGACACGTATTTCCATTGTTAAGAAAGGGGGTTATTTCCAGAAACTCCGAATAGCTTATCATTTCTCATATACAGGAGAATGAGACTATGGACTAGGAAAAAAAGGTACTAGGAATAAAGCTACAATTCTGCACCCCTGGACTAGGAAAAGTCTAATTTTGTCTTTATAATAAAACTACAGGAGAGATATTATTATCTTCATTTTACAGTTGAGGAAAATAAGACAGGAGAAAGTTATATTACTTTCCTAAATTCATACAGTCAGAAGTGATGAAGCTGTCTTTTATTTTTAAATTATACTTTAAGTTCTGGGTTACATGTGTAGAATGTGGAGGTTTGTTACATAGTTATAGACATGCCATAGTAGTTTGCTATATCCATCGCCCTGTCATCTACATTAGGATTTCTCCTAATGCTATCCCACCCCTAACCTCCCATTCTCTGACACCCCCATCCCCCCACTCCCTGACAGGCCCAGGAGTATGATGTTCCCCTCCTGGTGTCCATATCTTCTCATTGTTCACCTCCCACTTATGAATGAGAACATGTGGTGCTTGGTTTTCTGTGCAAGCATCAGGCTACAGAATCTGTGATCTTAAGTAATGCACAATGGCATCTCTCAATGTTAAGCCTAGTGTAAACTTCTACTTTAGGAATCTGAACAGAAAAGCTAATCTATGACTTAAGAATTCCTCTAAGCTAATTCCAAATTTTCCTTAAAAATATTGTCAAGAATAAATGAAATGTAATATACATTTTTGAGTGGAATATTATTCAGCCATTAACAAGGAATACAATACTGATCCATGCTACAACATGATGAACTTTGAAAACATGTTATGTGAAAGAAGCCAGACAAAAATGTATTGAATGATTTCATTTGTATACAATATTCATAATAAGCAAATCCATAGAAAGTAGATTCCTCATTGTCAGTAGAAGAAGGGCAGGGGAAAGGAGGAATGTCTGCTAATGGGTATAAAGTTTCTTTTAAGAGTGATGAAAACATTCTGAAATTACATATTACTGGTGTTTATACAACCTTGTGAATATATTAAAATCACTGAATTAAACACTTTAAGATGGAAAAATTTATAGTATGTAAATTTTATTTTAGCATATGAAATAAATATAGTCAAGATTGAGAACAGAATGAAAAACAAATAAATGATACCATTTCATGCAGATACATATCAGAATTGTGCAATCTTTTTAACTATTTCATTTAATTCTCATGACAAGCCAAAGAAGTAGATATGTTATTACTCTCATTTTACAGACAGGAAATGAGAAGCACAGAAGGCTGAAATGGTTTGGTCAGTGTCATTTTGTCAGTGGCCGCGACAGGGAATGAAGCCTGTTCTGTCTGACTCCAAAGTTAGCACGCTGCTGGTCTACAGCCACTGGCATAACATCACCCTCTGTTTCCTTGCTAACCTGCACACAAGGTGTTTTTAAAAAAATACCAAATGCATGATCCTGATAAATATTTAATACCTTCTGTTTTCACAGCTCCCTTATAGCTAGAAATTGAATGTTTCACACCTGGACCACACTCCACAGGCAAGGCAGAAAGTGACTATACATGTGCTCAGAAGCAGAATGAAAGGGAGAGGAGCTGGGTGCTAGGATGCTGGCCCATTCTGGAGCTGGCATCTGCAAACATTGCACCCCCCCAGGGTCTCAGACAGACTTCATATTGTGTGGGTTTCTCAGAATATCAAGGTTTATTGGGAGACACTGACCTTCAATATCTGCAAATGGCCAGAGATTGTGTAAGCTCAAGTTTCAATAATCATGATTTCAAAAGTTTTTATTTTTTTAGAATGTATTATGTGCCAGTAGCAGTGTAAACTTTTGACCATTCTGTAGCCTATTCATAAAAACTCTATGATGTAGGTACTTTTATTAACCTTATTTATGAGTAGTAATATTGATTACAAGGCTAATGATGACCGGACATTTACTATATTATTGGCAATGCACTATATGCCTTACATGTATCATCTAAATAAATAGTTCTGGGAGCTTCAGAAAATTGAGACTCAGTTAAAAATATGTCTAAGTTTATATAGATCTTAGATGTTGGAGCTTGGATTTAGAATGCAATTTGAATTTTCACAAGTTAAATGCACCTGTATAACATGTGACTAACACTCAGATCAAGAAATTGAATATAACCAACATCCCAGGAGGACACTTATGCCCTCTCCTAGTCCCTTCTTCCTCTGATCCAAAGGTAACCAAAATCTTCTATCACAATCAATTTGTTTTTTGTTTCTGTTTTTGAGCTTTTCATAAATGTTTTTTATACAGTAAGCAATTGTCTATAGCTGAATGTTGTTGTTATTATTTAGATTTTTCAGTGTTGTTGCATTTAGAAATAGTTTATTCATGGCATTGCTTAGTCCCATTATATGAATATAATGTACTTTATCCATTCTACTGCTGCTATTTTTGTTGTGTTGAGGTTTAAAATATTTCTGTTGAATAAATATCCTTTTATATGTCTTTTGGGAGTGCACAAATATATGCATTTCAGTTGGAAATTCCTAAGAATGGAATTGCCAGGTCATAGGGTATTCATTTGAACAGCTTTAGCAAACACTGTTTAATACTTTTTTAAAGTAGTTGAAACAATGTACACTCTCATCAGCAGTGCAGGCAAGTTTTAATTTCTCTACATCATTACTAATATTTTGTATTGTATGTTATTTTTATTTTAGCTGCACTGGTGCCTGCGTAGTGATAACATTTTTGGTTTGGTTATGTATTTCCCTAACAACTAATAAGATTGTATATGTTCTTCTGTTGAGATGCTTGTTTAAGTCTTTTTTTCCTATTTATTTAATAACCCCTCTGTATTTACTTCCTTGATATGTAGTTGATTTTTATGCATCTATTTGTACATTTAATGTTGTGTATTATACATTTTTATATGTGTGGGTTATAGCTCAATTAAAAATATTTTAGTAAAGGAAACAGTATAATTCCAGGAACTACATACTTAGCCAGAAGGTTGACAGTTGTAGACAGTTTTACATTTAATGTGCATACATATTTCTTTCTTTCTCTGTTCTGCTTAATGTCTCCCCAAAATACTCAGCAAATAGAATGCATCACTATTTCCATTTTGAGATTAAAAGAAGAAAGCTTAATGAGGTTAGTTCTCAGAGACAGTAAAGCGGTAGTCAGTCCTGGGAACCATATCTTCTAACATATCTTCTAACTTCTAAACTTATGTCCAGCCACTTTTAAAGTAAGTGCTCTTCTTGAGTACTCCTTGGTGTATTCCTGTGTATGTGATCACCTTTCTGAAGCTTTTCCTTACTATTTAAATGTGATCAAGATTCACCTCATCTTCCATCTTCTCCAAGAAGTGTTTTCTGATAAATTCCCATTCTTGCCCAGAATTCTGTAACACCATTTACTTATATCACTGTTTTGACTTACATTATCAGTTAGTTTTTATGCATGGATGCTCTAGCTTCACAAGTAGACCTTGAACACAGAGGTCATGTCTTCCATTGATTTGTTTACTCCATGGCATTGGTTCAGACAGCATTTATCTGCACAATTAACCAAAAAAGAGCATAGAGTGTAACAATTCTTGTCTGCTGAAGTCATCATCCTTTTGGGATGGATTCACTGGCTCTGAATTATCTTGAATTATCTTGAAGACTCTCTGAATATAGTTGTAAGATAAAATGGTGAAAAATACTGCACTAGATGGGATGTGTGAAGACTACATTCTAATTACTATTGTTGCATGATCTTGGATGTATCACTTACCCTCCCTGTACCCTACTTTCCTCATCTGCAAAGCAGACAAATAATTTAGTAAAGAAAAAAGTTTGATTCCAGTAATTACATATTTAGCCACTAAACTTACATTTTGTAGATAGACTACTTTGCATTTAATATGTATGGGCATGTGTGTGTGCATGTATTTACATATATATATATATATATATATACACACACACACACACATACACATATATATGTATATATATATGTGTGTGTGTATATATATATATGTGTATATATATATGTGTGTGTGTATATATATATATACACATATATATTTCTCTGTTCTGCTTCATGTCTCCTCCAAATATTTGGCAAATAGAATACATCATTATTTCCATTTTTGTTATGAAAAAAGAAAGCTTAATGAGGTTAGTCCTCAAAGACCTACCTGTTTATACCTCAAGATTAATGTGCAGGTCAAATGAGGCAGCATGCGTGGAACTCTTTGGAAGACTAGCCAGCAGTGACATATTTGAGCAATTATTATTTTTCCAACAAAGTATGTATCAGTGTTAGCTCCATATTTTACCCTATTAGGTCACAGTAACACTCAAGGGTCAAATTTTCTATTTTTTTTTAAAGTTCTTAATGGTGAAACGTCAGATATGATGGCTGCCTGAGGAAGGTATTTGAGTGGCTTACCTGCTCTTGCTCACATCATATCCTATGGAGTTCAGCTGCCTTCTGACTATGGAAAAATCCAGCTGGGAGAAGCAGGAGATGGAGGAGTACATAGAAAGTATTACTGGATGTAAATTAAAGAACAATATAATTTGGGGAGTAGAAATAATTAAGTTGATAGAAAAAAATTAAAGAAATGTCAAGAGTTAAAAATGCCACATATAACATCTAGTTGAGGCCCCCAGTGGATGCTTATTTGGCCCCTTCAACAACTTGTCCCAGAAGAGCATTTACAAATAACTTCCATTTCATTTTCGTATGCAAAAACCTGAGTTCATTTTGGACTTCATCCATACCAGCCTGTGTTTTTCTGGCTACTTCCTAAGGTGTACCCTTGCCTCTTGATCCCAGCAGCAGGCCCCCAATAAATCAGAAGGAGGCTCTGACCTTCCCAACAGGATCCATAACTTTGACTTCCCTTCTCCAATCTGTTACTTTAGATGCAGGATCAGAGTGAGGAAAGACAATCAAAATCTCTTATTTGTAAAAACATTGCCTTCTTTTGCTTATGTTTGCAAGCTGAGGACAGTTAAGGTTGCTATTTAGAAATAACAGTCTGACATTGACTGGTCTCAGCAAACTGAGAGCGCACACTGCAAGGCAGAATGAGATGGACAAGCCTCTCACTGCTTATGCCAGAGTCCAGAAAGAACCAAAAGAAGAAAAGGTCTTGGTAACGGCCAGCTCCCTGATCCTAACCTGCCTTGTTCATTGTTCCCTGTGCCAAGCTGAATGCCAGCCGGAAGTGGCCCAATTACTGTGGACGATCAAATACAGAGAACTTTTAGGCCAGAGTTGTTTTTTTCTTTTTTCTTTTCTCAGACTGCTGTGAAGTCAGCTGTGCTGCCTGTACAAATGTGACCTACAGGCCTTTATGTGCCAGATGCGAACAGATGTGCACTTAGCACGAATTCTTTATGCCAGCCACCAGTTAGTGGAGCAGCTGATTAAAACAGACAAGATAGAAAGAGAAGCAAATGTGACTGTATAACTGGCTAACACAGCAATAT
The DNA here is from genome assembly GCF_009761245.1 of Sapajus apella. Lineage (NCBI taxonomy): Eukaryota > Metazoa > Chordata > Mammalia > Primates > Cebidae > Sapajus > Sapajus apella. The sequence continues at coordinate 3,596,991 of NW_022437016.1, read as the reverse complement.
AGACTTGCAAGCTAAGCAAAGGTTAAAAATCCAGGTAAAAAGGGACCAAGCTTGAAAAAGCAAGGTCAAGGGAAAATTTAAAAAGATAGAATATGAAACAGGAGTAGAGAAGGAGGAGAAAACGTTACTTTTCTGAAAATTTATGGTCTGTAGACGATGCTTCTAAACCCAAACTTTACAAATTTAGTAGTATGCACATGCACACACATATATTTATTTAAAGGTATATTTATTTAAAGGCATTCATAATATTAGATGATTTTAGTGGGCTAAGAAACCCTGGCTTAACTTTCATCAAGAAACATGAAGGACAAACAAAAAGCCATCTATTCAACTTTGCAGTTCATTCAACAAATACTTACTTGGAGACTTGCCAATCTAGGGCTTATACTGGATTGTAGAGAAAGTAAAAAGATAAAAAGGGAAAGCAGATCTTTTCTTAAAGGAATTCTCAATATTATAAGAAAGAAAAAATGTATTCTTAAGTAATTGATGCAAAGCAAAGCACAAGCATGTGTTAGGGAGATCTGATGAACAGTCAGGGCTAGATGTTTGGTGGTAGGCAGAAGTAAGTAGACAATTTTAGCTCTCAAAAGTAGACAATTTTGTCTTCTCAGGAACATTTGGCATTGTGTAGAGAGATGGTTGGTTCATAACTGGTGAGTGTGGAGGAATGACATTTAGGGCGTAGAGGGGAGCAACCATGGACCCATGGATGCTGCTAAACATCTTACAATGTACAAGACAGCCATCGTAGCCAAGAGGTATCAGGGCCTGAACATCAATAGTGCTATGGCTGAGAAGCACTGCTTCAATTTAGGGTACAGAGAGGACATTTCTGGCAGAGGAAAAAACTTATGTAGAGAGCTGGCACAATTTGAGAACCCCAAGCAAATCATTCAAACCGGAATGTGGACCATAGGAGGTTAGGCCATAAAAGGAGGTGATCACTCACTTGTAGAGGGCTTCTAGTAGCCTCTAGAGGAGCTGAGGCTTCAGTTTGGTTAGGGAAAGAGAGTTATAAAAAGGGGTGTAGCTCTAATATAATGTGCTTGACTGATGATTCAGAAGGAGCTCTTCATGAGATATAATGGCGAGGCAGAGAATGGAATTGGGAGGAACAGAGCTGAGGACATAGCAACATGAGGCTCTGTACTGAGGCAGTGGAGGTGGGAGCCCAGAGTGACTAGAGCTACTGGAAGATGCTCTACAAGGATTAGAGTGTGGAATGTGTGGGCTGTACCTGAGAGAACGGGTTCAAGTAGGATGCCAGAATTTGCAGAGTCATATCTGGGGACAGGGAAGAGAGTAAACCAACCTTCAATAATTGCCTCCACTATGCCTGGTATTATATAATTAAGCCCTTGCAACAACTCTCTAGGCTAGCTAAAATAACTCATTTGCTTTTTATTTTATCATTATTACCATTATTTTTAGAGACAGCATCTCACTCTTTCACTCAGGCTGGAGTGCAGTGCATAATCACAGCTCACTGTAATGCCAAGTCTTGGACGCAAGCATTTTTCTTCCTTCAGCCTCCTGAGTAGCTAGGACTAGAGATATGTTCAACCATGTCTGGCTACATTTTTAGAAATTTGTGAGCCACTGTACCTGTTCTGCTTTTTAACAAGTGTTGTAACAAAATGGCCAAACACCTGGGTTTTCCCAGGACTAAGAGATTCCCAAGACATGAGACTTTCAGTGTTAAAATGGGAGACTGGTCAAATCGACTTGTGCCTGTGATCCCAGCACTTTGAGAAGCCAAGGCTAGAAGATTGCTTGAGGCTGGGAATTCAAGACCAGTCTGGCAGCCTAGCGAGATTCCATTTCTACAGAAAAAATTTTAAAAGAGTAAGGCATGGTAGTATGCACCTGTGGTCCTAGCTACTCAGGAGGCTGAGACAGAGGGTTAAGGCTACAGTGAGCAATGATCATGCCACAGCACTCTAGCCTGGGAGACAAATCAAGACCCTGTCTCAGGAAAAACAAAAGTGAGGGAAGAGAGGAGGTCCCAGGCAAATGGGAAGAATTTGATCCCCTTAGCTCCTGAGCTCCGAGTTTTTGAGTGCTTAGGTAGCCAAATTCATGTGTCTTGAAGGGAGCAGAGCTGGGACTCATCTCTCACTCCAAAACCTGCACTTCTTCCCACACCATACTGACTCTCAAGGAAAAGGCCACAGCACTTCACAGAAAGGCAGTGCAGAGGAGAAACGTGTCAGATTCAGATCAGGGACAAAATGGGGGTGAAGTGGGGTTCTATTTTGGCAAACTGACATTTGAGATTTTAAAAATAGAGGCTTTCATTATGAACTTTTTGTTTTAGTCTTTTTCTCTCATATCCTCAGTGTTCACCAGGCCCTCCTTCCTCGTTTTGTTTAAAGGCTCGATGCAGAGTAGTTATTTTTGTGACTGGATAATTATCCATATTTTAAGCTTAGGATCCAGACTCTGAGTAAAGGTGTGATGTGCATCTAATGAATAAATATCTGCCTGGAAAATGTGATTCACTTGTGTCAGAATGCCTTCCTCATTTTTTCCAAGAAGTAATGACAGGTCAGGTGTTAATCAGGGTCATGCTGCAATTGCTGTGTTGATACAGGGTGAAGCTGAGACCCTCAGAAGAGGCACTGTGAAAGGAATTCAGTGAAGAGTTGACCAGTAGAATCCCATCACTTTCCTTGCCTTGAATCCCTGCTCCTTTTTCTATTAGTTAAAAGAAATTGAGACTCCTGACCAGTGGTATCAGCCCACGCTGGGAACTCACAAAAAAATTCAAATTCATGGCCTCATCCCAGATTTACTGAATTAGAATCTTTGTGGTGGGTCCCAGGAATTTGTGATTCTCATCATCACTAAAGAGTTTAACCTCTAAGAGTCAAGATACAAAATTGAGAATATTGTGTAGGTGCTTGTACCTTATATGATCGCTGTCACAATTACTTCTCTCAGTCTTTTAGCACAAAAGGATGCATAAATGAATGATAGTGATTTGGGTGCAATACAACTTTATTAATAGATATTGAATACCAGCCTAACCAACATGGAGAAACCCTGTCTCTACCAAAAATCAGAAATTAGCCAAGTGTGGTGGTGCACACCAGTAATCCAAGCTACTTGGGAGGCTGAGACAGGAGAATCACTTGAACCTGGGAGGCAGAGGTTGCAGTGAGCTGAGGTCATGCCATTACACTCCAGCCTAGGCAACAAGAGCAAAGCTCCATCTCAAAAAAAAAATAATAATAGATTTGAAATTTGAATTTTATATAATTTTCACTGGTCATGAAATAGTATTCTTGTTTTTATTCATTTATGTCAAAATGCAAAAATGCTCAAACCATGGTTAGGTATAATGTCACACAAAGATGGAGAAGGCAGGATTTGGCCTGGATTGTAGTTTCAGGAATCCTACTTTAGAAAACCAAGATTGAGAGTGTAAGAGAAGGATTTTTTTTTAAAAGAAATGTATTGTCTGGGAGCAGTAGCTTATTCCTGTACTCCCAGCACTTTGGAGGGCTGAAGTGGGAGAATTGTTTGAAGCCAGGAGTTCAAGATCAGCCTGGGTAACGTAATAAGACCCCAGCTCTACCAAGAAAAGAAAGAAAGAAATGTAGAAATATTTATGAGTAAATGATGTAATGTCAAGAATGGAATTTGCTTCAAAATAGGATGAACAGTGGTGGTTATAGATAAAATTTGATAATTTTATCAAAAATTATGGCGTGATAATTATGGAAAGTACATGATGGGTAGTTAGGATTAGGATTTTATTTTCTATGCTCTTTACATTTACAATTGTTCATAATGAAAAATATTGCTTTTCTAAGTAATGATAATTGAGGCAGATGAAGAGGTACTGGTGTGGAACTATATGCATGTTGTATATTTATCGAAATAAAAGCAGGCTACAGGATAATACGAAGCAGATGATTTATTTATATGTCTCCCAAGTGGTTCCTCACCATATAGACTCTTGCCATTTCAGTCTGTGACTTACAATCCTTCAATTGTCTTTCTAAAACACAACTTAGGCCCTGCATTACCCATAGTTAGAAAACTCTATACAGCTTTCCCTTCATAACAGGGTGAAATGCAAATTTCGTAATACTGCATTCAACTTCCTTCGCCATATGACCATAGCGTATTTTTCCAGCATTCCTTATTCCATCCTCTTTTCCAACACACTGTATATTTTAGGTGAAACAATTTAAGTGCATAGAATTTAAAGTCATGCGGTTATGCTGTAGTCAAATTCTGATACTGATACTAGCCATGTGACATTGAAAAAGCTCCTCTGCCTCTCTGAGCTTTAGGAAACTCATTTACAAAATGGATGATATAACAATGCTTGTCTACTACGGTTGTTGTGGAAATAAGTGACACAACATATGAAAAGTTCTTAATATTGAATTTGACACTAATAATTTAATAAATCTAGCTATCGTTGTAAATAATTATAATTATTTAGCCATTTATTCCCTCACTAATTCAAGAAATATTCATTGGGCTCTCTTTAAATGCCAAGCACCATCCAAGGCTCATACCAGAGTATTGACCACTCCAGAAATATGTAATATACCTTCATAGTGTTATGTTTTGGCTTGAACCATCTTAGTTTTATGGACTTTCCTTTCAGCTTCTCTGGCAAATTCACATTTATTTATCCTGAAGACTGAGTTAATGCTTTTCTTTCAACTCCATTGCTGCACCGAGAATTGCTCATAGCTCTTTTCTCTATATGATATGAACACTCTGTTGAATCTGTGACTTCAGTAATTATCAATCCCAATATGTACACCACAGTCAAGAATTGAATCCTTGTCTGCAGTGTACATATGAGTCTCTTTGCACAAAATGTGAGATTCTTTAAGGAAGGATCCCTTTTAAATTTACTTTTGTATTTTCAGAGCTTTGAATCAGATCTGGTTAGGAAGGACACCCAAGTACTTTTATTTATTTACTTTAATAATGAGACAAATTAATCAGTATTGGCATAGTGAGCCTGCTTGCCTTGGAATAAGGGTCAGAGAATGCTGGTTACAGCTGAGCTGAAAAGGTAGTTGCCTCCTTCAGTTAGGGGGATATACACGTCTCCCATCCTCAATCTAAGCACAGACGCGTGGATTCTCTTGAAAAAAAGTCTCTAATTCATAGTGGGAAATGAGGTCACAAGTAAATGACTGCCACAGTCATCAAATATTAAAGCAAAGGAAGCTAAGACTTTCTAAAAACAAACCTCATTTTTCAGATTGTCAAAAAGAATGTCAAAGAAGTACACAGTCTTTCCTGACCTTCAGCTCATTCATTCATTCAATAAATATGTACTTTGTGTTACTCTGTGCCTGACAGTCTGCCAGAAACTAGAGCTAGTACTGTTCTTTCCATGGTGTCATGTGATCTCTATGTCTATCAATAGTCTTTTTTTTTTTTTTTTTTTTGAGGATACTCTGAATATGAAGGCGATGCACAGCTGGCTGTCTAAATGGGAACAGCATTACCAGTAGAGTAGGAGAAGGAAGGGATAGGGTAAAACAGTGTCCAAGAAACCATACTTGGCTGAAGCCACATTTTTTTTTTCCTGTGGTCAAACATGGAAATTATTTCCTGGTTGGCTTTAGGATTCCTGTAATCTATCTCCAGTTCTTTCTCTAAAAGTGATTTAGGGAAATTATCTTAATGACCTACTTTCTGCTTTTTCATTTTTATAGTGAGTGGATTAGACCTGTCAATGGTTCATAACTTTGTTAGGTCACAAGAACAATTTGAGGTCTAACGGAAGTTCCGAACTTTCTCCTGAGGAAGGAAAATCACACAAACACATGCAAACATATAAATGCACACTTTTTCAGCATTCATAGAATCACTGCTTTCTAACCTAAGGTCCCAAGATTTCCACATTAAGAACTCCTAGACTCAGAAGTCTCCATGACATGTCTAATTGTATGATTTTCTGTCAGCTTTGCTTAAAACACTCTTTCCTGCTGGATCTTTCAGACCTGGGGTGTAATTGAGAATTTTTACTCCAACTTGCTGCTCTGTCTCCCTCAGCTTAAGATTACAACAAAGTGTGCCTGGCAAGCAGATGCACATCCAGCCATGATAGTCTGTGGGCGGTGCAGAGAGGAGAAAGAAATGGGAACTCCAGTCATAGTGCAATGTATGTCTCCTGCCTGCCTTGCTGGGTTTCACTTATTGAATTAGGACAAATTGGAACTTTCATAAACTGTGATATAAATCATTATCTCATGTTAGCAGATGCAATCGCACCAGGGTAGAACATGTTAATAACTCTCCTGGATTAGGACTGATTGGAACAATTTGAAACTTGTTTCTCTCAGCTTGATCAGCCTCATTGTAACCACGGCAATTACCCCATTTTACTTTCAGTGGCTCAGCACAGACATGTTGCTGCTTTATATCCATCCTTCTTAATGAAGCCAGCTCAGACTTTTGCTCATTTGTCAAAGTGCTGTCCTATGTAAACAATGAATAACTCCACCCCTTGGATTGCACGGTGTATGTTTGCAAGGCTGAGATCGCCAATGAGCTGGACAAATACAATTCGTACATTGATCATTTCACTGACTTATTTATTCATTTCATTCTTTCTTATTTGAGCAGCTGCTTTGTGTCAAAAAATGAAATGTGTTTGCCTGTGAGACATATCGAATTGGATTAAACCATATAATGTTACATCTGTATCATTGCTATCTCCCTGGTGAAGTGTACATTTTTGAAGGCAGGCAATATCCTTCAATAATATTAATGGCTACAATGTAGTGGCTCTCTACAATGGACAGTGGACTGTGCTAAACCTACCCAATGTCACACAGAGTTACAAAGGAGTCTGTAGTAGATGGCCCAGTCTTTGGATTGAACTGATTAGCAGACTTCATGAAGGCAGAGGCATATGAACAGCACTTTAAGAAGTAGAGTAAATTGAACTTGATAGGTGAAGGATGAAAAAGAACTTATATTTTACACATAGAGAAGGGCATGATCTAAAGATATCTTTCTTTACTTTATTGAAAATCCAGATGAAATATTAGATGGCACAGATAGGATAAAAATTGTCATATAAGCATTCATTTTAAAACTGTATAAATTTGGGCTAGTTGCCAATGAAAAATATATAAAAAATAAATGTATGAATGTGTATTCAACATTTAGCATATTTGTGACTTTCAGGTCACTTGAGATCCAAGGCCTTGACTTTTATGAGTGGTCAACATAATAAATCTTGTTCAGTGCTTTGGCAGATACAAAAGTAAATAAGACGCAATGCCTTAATGGGCTGCCTGTTCAACTGAGGAGCTAGAATAGGTAGAAATCGATTTCATGTTGGTAATTATTATCAAAATGCAAGCAAAAGTTTAATACTGTAAGAAACAAAGTGAGTGGTGGACCTTTCCCTTCTACTCCTCACTCCCACATTTCCACATTTTCCTTAGTTATCTCTTCTTCAAAGCTACTTCCGTAGAGACACAGAGAAACTATTCCCATCATATGCCCCTTCTAAATTAAGTATATCTAATTTTGACTTAATATAATAGTGCCATTTAAAACACTTTTTTTTGCAAACTGTAATCTCTTTTTATAAGAATATTTTCTTTTAGGAACTATTTCATTCATATATATATGAACCATTAAAATATATATGAAAGAATATATGAATATTCATATATGTGAATGTTCATTCATATATGTATATATGAAAGAAATAGATCAAATACTCACCTTTCAAGGAAAGAAATGAGATTTCTCTAAAGAGTTACAAACTTGAATATTCCTACTAGATTCCATTCTTCTCTCTTATTCTCAATCCCACTTTGAGGTAAGCACTTTTCTAAATTTGGTTTCTATTACTCTTTGCATATACCTACAAAATACATATAAATGTGTTATTATAATTATTGAAAGCACACTTCTTTTGTCCACTCACATAAGTTTTTGAGATGTAGCCATGTTAATAGGTTTAATCTTAGTCCATTCATTATTACTGTTGCATGCTGTCCTATTCCATGTGGGTAAAGTTGGCTGTCTATGTAACATATTGCTTATTTGCCTCCAGCACTTGGGCCAAAGCTCCATGAGGCTCTTAAGGTAGACTGTCCTTAGCTCTATTCACAGTGTCTGCACACCTGGCACAAAATAGAGGCTCAATGACTATGTGCTGAATGAGTTAACATGTCCATGAGAGAACAAGAAATTCGTTCTGTTTGGGAATTGTGGGAAGAGAAGATGGTATTCAAGGTTCAACTTTCACAGTACTTCTTGTCTGTTGAGTATTGGATATAGCTAAAGAAAATACATTAAAGTAGGAAATTAAGGTTGTATATGGGGATATGATGGCCTAACAGTGACATATGTAAAAAATAAGAAAAATAGAGCTGGGTGGAATTTATGGGGCTGGAATGATGAAAGCTTGGGAATGACGTAAAGAGGAGTCCTGCAATTTTTCTACCAGTTTGCTTTGGTAGAAAACTGGTGGTTCTACTCATACCTGCTGGCTATCAGAAAGAGGGAACAGATCCCACTATTGACATTTGTAGGTAGTGAGGCAGGTCTAAACATCACAGTATAATGGCAATTTCCAATTATAAACTTTTAAATTTAAAATCTATACTTCAACTAATCTCCCAGTACTTGAACCTCTGCTACTGATGAATTGTACCCCCTTCCACCTTTGCCATATGTTCACTGGTACAGTTTGTTCAATGGAAGCTAATACTTTCTAAAGCAACCTGCCCTAGCATCCTTGACTTTTAGAAAATTTATTTTCAGTAACGGGTTAAGTAATAATAATGATAACAACAGCAAAGATATGACTGCCTTTAACATACATCCCATGTACCAGTCATATACTAGTATATGCCAGAAATATACTAATTCTGTGAATTAGTATATTTAATCTAGCATATTTAATCCTCACAGTATCTCTTTGAAAACAGAAAAGAGAAACTCAATAAATATTAAATATAGGAATGCTAATGTTATTTCTATTTTATAAAGGAGGAAATATAAGTAACAGAGAAACCAACATTTGCGCATGGTCATACAGTTAGTAAAAGGCAGAGTTTTGATTCAAATCTTATCCTGACCACCATGATATATGAGCCTCCCAAGAAGAGGATGCCTGTCTGTGATTGTCTCCCAGTGACTGTACTTCCCGATAGCAGTCTGACCCCAATTTTTTTCATCATCTCAACATTTGATATATTTGAAGATAGTTAACTTCGACTCTAATAATGTATCCTCTTCCTACTTATCCCAGCATTCTTTGTTTCTTCAGAGATTTCTCTTTAGACATAGTTTCCTTTATCCTTATTATCTTTGTGTGGGATTTAGAAATGAAATAGGTCAAAATTGAATTGAGTCAGGGTTAATTAGGAGCTGAAACACTTCAACAAGAGTGGTCTATTTGGCACCTCAGAGCCTAGTAACATATTTTAACTACTGCTGTTGTAGCATCCCTGAAAAGAACACATCTGTTCTAAGTTTCTGCCCCAAAGTAATTGCTGGCTGCCCCTGCCTGCTTGAGGTAGGTTGTCTTCCTTTCTAAGACTTGTGCCATTAAAGTGAGTCACAGGAAATTGACATAGCAGTCGCTGACTCCTCAGGGGCATAGAGGATGTGATTAGGGGTCATTATGTCCAAGGTCGTGGGCTAACATCACATTCATATATGGGTTGCCATGGAAACAGAAGTGAAATGACCTGCCTCTTTGCCCACACCTGGATCTCTCCCTGAGAAGCTGATTGAAGAGGAGGCTTGGGATGGTGCTCCAAAGAGCAAGGACCCATTAAGTGACCTTTCATTTGGCAGCAGAGGCTACCAAGTGAAGGCTGCAATGCCATGAAGAGAGAAGTAACGATTGATAGCAGTGGGAAACCTTATAGCATTATGGAAGAGAGTGCTGATTACCCCATAAATTGGAGTAAAATAGACAGCAATTCAAAAAATGTCAATGTCCAATTTATTGAAATGGCGTTAATTCCTCCCTGCCTAAATTCATTAGAAGAATCATATCCAGATCAAATTATATATGCTTAAGTGTTGAAGAAGAGACTTTATATTTAGCAAGTAAAAATGAAAAACTATAGAGTCAAATTGACTCTTTCAACCAACAAACTTTGAATGTCTTTTAGTAGTAGCAAAAGGCCTAGAATTTTGTAGCCAGAGACACCCTGGGTGAAATCCAGCTTCAATAATTACCAATTTTATGACGAAGTATTTTAACTTTTGGAGAGCTCTCAGTCTCTTTATCTGTAAAATGGGAATAATTACGTCAGCAATTATTATAATGGATGCAATAAATAAGTAAAGATGCTTTTAAGTAAACATTTACTGAGAGTTTTTTTTTTTTTTAATAGTAAGTGAGTGTCTAGGTTACCTCCTATAATTTTGTTCATTCTGCTTCACTTACTAGCTGTGAGACCTTGGGCAACTCAACTACCCTTTTCTAATGTTATCTCATTTGCTAGATATGGACAATCTACCTGAAGGTGAGCAGTGCTTACATGACAAATTACACATGAAGAAACTATCACAGTGTGTAGTAGCCACTCAATAAGTGAAAGCAAGTGTTCTTATTTAAATTTTATAGACAGAGAAACTGAGACAGATAAGTTAAACAAACTATCATGGTCAACAGTAATTGGCAGAACTTTATTTTCACTATGGAATTAAGCAAACAAACAAAGACCATAATAAGTAAATTATATAGCATATCAGAAAGTGCAAAGTGCCTTGGAAAAGAAGAAACAAGAGTGAGCACTGCAACAGGGAATGGAGAGTCTTGAATGGGCGGGAAATAACTAATTCATTTTAAGTTGGCTGGTCAGGGTAAGCTCTGCTGAGGTGACATTTGGGCAAAACCTTGAAGGAGGTGAGGGAGTAGGCCATGTGCATATCTGGTATAAGACAATGCAAGACAGAGGGGAAAACCTTGGGCCTTAAAGCTCTGGCCTTCATTTGGCCAGAATAGAATTAGAAGGAAGTAGAGAAGCTGAAGAAAGCAGAGGTGATGATTTTACCCATTTATTAACCGAGGGGTATCTGATAGTCAGAACTTATATGACTCTTCAGCTGCTGTAGAGACACTTGGCTTTTGGTGAGTGAAATGGGGTTCAATGGCAGGATTTTAAAGAGCAGAATTACATGATCTCGCTTACATTTAAAAAGTAAGTTACTTTCAAGTGTAAAGGCAGGATGCAGATATTAGAAAGCATGCACAAACTGAAGGAACAGAGGATACCCCAATCTCTTATTTGAAAAAGCTTCTATATGATTTCATTTGATTGCATGTGGATCTATAATCATCTCAAAATAAAAAAATATATAAACATTGGAAAACACAATAAACCAAAAATTGACAATCCTGTGATCCCGTCTAGGATGGAACCTCACAATTTGGAGAAACTGCAGGGGTGGGATCAGTTTAACAGGAGACAAAGGAAAAGACAAAGTCTGGAACTGTGCTCCCCAATACTGTACCCATTCATCATGCATGACTGCTGAACATCTGAAATACAGCTAGTGGAACTGAAAGGTGCTCTAAGTGTAAAATACATGTCAGACATTAAAGACTTGCTAAGAAAAAGATACTAAAATATCTCAATGATTTGTATTCATTACACATTGAGCTGATAATATTTTGAATAGATGGGGTTAAATAAAGTATATAATTAAATTTTGAAAACAAAAAGCCTCCAGAAGATGAAATCAGGTAAACAAAAATATAAAGGATGATAAAGTAATTGGATATAAGCCATAGGAAAAGGATCAGGGTGATAATAGATTTCAATTCAATATACAATTAAATTAAAATAACAGTGAAAATTGCGGTTTGAGACCAGAATATGTAAATGTTTTAAACCTTCCTAATAATAGCATGCAAGAGAGGAGGACTGGAGAGACTGAGAGAAAAAAAGAGAGTGAGGATATGTGAGCATTACTAGTTTCTTCACAGCAGGAGTCAACAGATAGGTCTAAAATGGAAACTTTTTTTTTTTTTAAGAGTTTAACTTAAAATTTCTTGTTGCCTCTTTTTAACTCTAGAGATATTTCAGACACTAGTCTGTCCTTCTGATGGAAAATATTTATTTGACATTCATCAATTGTTTCATGTTTACTTCCATATATTTTACTTATTGCTAAATCAAGTAAAACTAAATTTAAACTATCTATTTTAAAGCAGCCCTGCAGGACATTATGATAAGTGAAATAAGCCAGGCACAGAAAGACAACTATCAAATGATTTCACTTTTATGTGGAATCTAAAAAAGTCAACTCATAGAAGCGGAGAGAATGGTGGTTACCAGAAGCTAGGGTCTGAGGCGGTTGGGGAGATGTTGAATCAAAAGATAGAAAATTTCAGTTAGACAGGGGGAATGTGTTCAGGGGATCTGTGGTATGTATGGTGATGAGGGTCAGTAACAATATAGTGTGTATTTGAGGATTTCTGGAATAATGAATTTTGGGTAATATGATAGGTATGTGGGGTGATGCATGTGTTAATTAGTTTAATTTGGCCATTTCATGGCATATACATGTATCAAGACATCATGTTGCATACCATAAATATGTACCATGTAAGAAATACTAATAAAATAGCTCTAATAATGGCATTACATTTTTATCTGTCTTGACTCATCTATTAGGTTTCTATATATTCTTTAGTCAGGGTTATATCTACATGTATATATCTATCTATATAATCTATATCTATATCTATATACATTCCTTAGAGCAATGTCAGAGTGACACCACCAAATATTAATGATAGTTGTTGTTGGGTAGTGGGATTGTAATTTTTACTTTATAATTTTTTTATTGCTTGTTTTTTGGGGTAATGATTATTTTATCACTTAAACCATTAATCACTTTTTAAAATGATAATTCTAGCAGCTATGTTGAAAATGAACTCTAGTGGGGAAGAATTGATGCAGAGAAAACCAGGTAGGAGGTGACTACAGAGGAAATGGAAACTACAAGACACACCTACATACAGGTGTGTTTCATGTCCTTAGGGGGGTATAAACATGTTCTATTAAAAAAGGCAGAACATTTAGAAGTAAAAAGTGTTGAGTATACTTTTAAAATGCAAAATATTTTAAAATAATTCAATAGCTGGGTTGGAAGATAAATGAGGAAATCTCTGGAAAGTTGAACAGGAAGAAAAAAATATAGAAAACAGAAAAGAGAATAATATCAGACAGATTGTTGTAACAAAGTGAGTTGTAAAGAAAAGCGCCACACTCTGAGATCGAATCAGGAGTCCTTTATTGCCAGAGACAAAGAGTCAGCTCACACTCAAAAATCTCTCGGCCCTGATGACGGGGCTTGATTCTTTTTAATACCTTGCTTAGAGATGGGGGTGGCACAGTGGAATTTTACAGAAGCAGAACAAGCAGGTTAGAGGAGGAACCTGGTTACCAGGAGGTAAACTGTTTTCATGATTGTTGGTGATTGTTGGTTACTAAGGGGGTAATCACAATAACCAAGGGACTTTCCATGCAATCAATCACCAAGGGGTGTATTTACATTAGCAGGTAGACTTGCTAAGCAGGATATAGTTACAACGGTTACAAGTTTCTGTGTACGGTGTGACCCAGCTGTGCACCCAAAAGAAAAATGACAGGGAGGGAGAGGCTAAGATGGAGTTTGTCTGGCTCACATCTACGATGGAGTCTGTTAGGCTCACTTCAACATCTAGGAGATACAATATAAATAATAATGATGGGAAGACAGAATATAAAAAATACAGAGGGGAGAAATTTTAATATATTCTTACATATCTACATATAAACATATGTCATATGCACACTATGTACTATATGTACATAGAGTGTATATACACATATGTAAACTCTATATACACGTGTGTATATTTGTACATAAGTGTGTGCATACATGTATTTAAGAAGTGAAGAATATTAGATCTTAGATTGAGAAATCCCATGTTCTCATCCCCCCAAATTAAAAAATGCCCACATATATTAAGGCACTTCTGAGTAAAATTTCAACATGCAGAGAAAAAGAAACATTTATAAAATCTTCCAGAAAGAAAAGCGGCATTCCTCTGCTCAATGTATTTCCATCACCATATACAATGATCGAGTATCTAGATGATATCACCAGCACAGAAATTAGAAGACTGTGGATGAATTCCATCAAAATTCTGAGGAAAAATTATTTCCAGCAAAAAATTAAATACAGATAATTCATCATTATGCAACAGGATATAATAAGGACATGTTTAAACAAACAGTATCTTAAAAATGTATCTCTGAAAGGATGTGAGAAAATACTGGAAGACATGCTGCAACAATACAAAGGTATAAACCAGGAAAGAGAGGACTCGATAGAGTCTTCTGAAAGAAACAGAGGATCCAACCCAGAAGAATGAACAAGGCAATTGTAACATTATGGTGAAAATATTCTCAGGAGAGATCTGTGGATTCCTGCTAGGAGTGACTGAGTCCAGAATTGGGCAGGACGAAGGACTCTTGGGGGTGGGGGTGAAGGAGGATATTTCTCAGCACATGCATACATACTGTGGAGATTGACTAAAATAAGAGAAGTTCCATGGTTGGTATTGTTGGAAAATTGCAGAATGAAATAATGTTTGAAAATAAGGCAAATGAAAATAATGAAGCAATGATTAATTCCAGGAGGAAAAAAAATCAAAGTGAGTAAATGCAAACATAGTGCTATGGTTTGAATATTGTGTTCCCTCAAATTCATGTTGAAACTTAATCCCCAATGCAACAGTATTAAGAGGCAAGGCCTATCGGAGAGGATTAGGCCATGAGGGCTCAGACTCATGTGGATTAGTGCCTTATAAAAGAGGTGGAGGTAACTAGTTAGGGCTATTTTTTTTTCTTTCTTTCCTTCTGCTGTGTGAGGACACAGTGTTTCTTCCCTCTGGAGGATGCAGTGTTCAAAGTGCCATCTTGAAAATAGAGACCAGCAACAGCAGATATCTAACCTGCCAGTGCCTAGATCTTGAACTCCCCAGTCACCAGAGCCGTGGGAAAGACACTTATGTTGTCTATCTATTACCCGGTCTCAGATGCTTCATTTTAGCATCACAAATGGTCAAAGACACTTAGTAAACTACATGACACAGTTGTGAAAACTATTTATATAGTAAAATAACAGAAAATGCCTCTGTCTTGTAACAGAGCTATATGTAATAATGAATATGGGGGAAATGTATATATGTATTTTGAGGGGAGAGTGGGGAGGAAGATTTGGGAAGTGGTATAAGAGAGTTAAATTCTAAGAAAAATTAATGGCATGAATTATGAGCATATTATTTTGAAATTAATGTAAATAAAAGAAAGTTGAAATACATACATCTTTATGTGCATATTATATTATGTATATTATGTGCATATATGTATATATAAATATGCATGTGAATGTGCATATGTATGTTTAGAAAGCAGTGTGTTTTGGGCTGTTTTAGGGAGTAAACACTGGTGAAATATGCAAGAAAAATTTGATCTTTAAAAAAATGCAGATGGACCCAGGAAACAACCACCAGGAGGTTAAATGCCCTTGGTCTGGGTTGGGGAGTGATCAAGTGAAAGAAGAGAAGATGAAGTACTATTGAATTAATGTGGTCAGGACTTGGGAGCAGATGAGAAGAGGAAGAAAAGGAAAGAATCACCTTACTATCTTCACTCTGTTCATCCTGCTTCTGTGCCTTTGCTTACTGTGTACCTCCAAACTGTAATGCTCATGCTTAACATCTCTGTTAATCTACCCCTTCTGTGGTGCCAGTAGCTGACTGCCTCATGAAGCATTTTCTAATTCATAATTGCCCCAAGTGTTTCTTTCTTTGAACTTCTATAATTGACTTCCAGAAACATTCCCACTTCCATTTTGTGGGTATTGTCTCCCCAGGTAGAATATGTTTTTATCAAATCAATCCCCTTACTGCTCTTTATTTTTCTGTATAGGTGTTATTACCTGACAATATAGCCAATGCCAGAATAGTGGTTTTCATTCCAAAGCACCTGTGGACTAAGTGGACCATTTAAATGCATGTAAAATATGTGTAAAACTAGAAACTGGAAACATTAAAGTAGGGTTCTCTGGCAGGGGAGAGTAGGATAAGAGTAGTAAAAATAGTATTCACTGTTCACTGATACTATTCGCTGAGTATGTATTTCTTACAAAATTTCAAATAGACATATTTTATTGTCATACTTTTAAATTGGGGAAAAGGTAACTTTATCATAGAAAAAAGGAAATGCACCATTAGGAAACTAAATGCGCTTGAAGGAAATGAGAAATGTTACATGTAGGTCAGGAAGACTAGAAGAAGTTTTAGGGAAGCTGTGGCTTTTGAAATGGTTCCTG
Source organism: Sapajus apella (assembly GCF_009761245.1). Classification (NCBI taxonomy): domain Eukaryota; kingdom Metazoa; phylum Chordata; class Mammalia; order Primates; family Cebidae; genus Sapajus; species Sapajus apella. The sequence goes on along the minus strand of NW_022437016.1, from coordinate 3,580,620 downwards.
ATACGTGGAGTGAGTACATAAGAAGGAGAGGTTAAAGGGACTACTTAGGAAGCAGAGTAAAAAAGGCTGAAAAATAGATATGAAGCATTTAGAAGGAGTTTGGGATGAATTGAGACCTGACAGCTACAGGAGATACAGGTGATCTGGTAGTTAGTAGAGAAACCTTCTTTGACAGAGGTGGTAGTGTCTTATGTCTTGAGTGTCTTCTGAAGTGACTTTTCACCTTTTGTACAAGGACTCATGCAGTCTTGGAAGTTGGTAGATACAGATTCTTGCCTTTGTTTAAGTGACAGTTTACAACAGAATCATGAAGATGTCTGTTATCTCTCTATGCCTGTTATCTACCCCACCTCTATCCTCCAAAATTACAAAAATAGTTTGCTCTGCTTTTTTTGGCATTAGTGTTGTCAAATAAGGAAATAAGAACCATTCACCAGACAGATAAAAGCCCATTTTCAGAAAAATTAAATATTTTATTAAATCATTATGGGAGGATATGCCAAAATGCCTAATTCTCTTCTTAGTCTGAAATGAGTGTTTGTTGTAGGTAATGATGACCCTCCTATTATATCTGCCACTTTGTGTTGCTAAGGGAGAAATAAGCATCAGTCTTCTGTATTACGGTACTATTGTTTCAAAGCCCCTTCACTTTTCTTAAATAGAGCAGGGGTTGTGGCTCTCAAAATACAGATTATTCAGCCAAGACAGAGAAATTGAATGGATTGCCTAAAGTCAATGTAGTTGTGGTTGAACCTAGGCCCATACAGGGATTAAGAATAAGACTTTGGAAAGAAATGGATTAAGGCTAACCCTGCCTTTGCCAGGTAGTTGTGTGAACCTGGTAGGTAACTTAACCTCCCTACACCTCAGTTTTCCCATCTGCAAAAGTGAGGTTAAGAAACATAGCTTTTCATTGTGAAGACTGAATAACTTTTGATATTACTATATAACTATACATTTATTAAGCAAACACTTTAGAGCAGGTGATGTGTTAAACACTTTATTAAATATCTGATTTAATTTTCATAACACTGTAGTGTAGAAACAGCGTGCTATAGGATGTTTACAACAAAATGGGTTTGAATTCTGGTTTTACTGCCTCTTGCTGTGTAAATTTAGGTAATTACTTCATCTCTCTGAGCTTCAAGTTCTTCATTTTCTAAATAAAATAATCATATAACTCATCATGGTTTTATGTAACATACATTAGAAAATGAATGTAAAGCATTTGACTTATAGTATTACTCAAAATCTACTTACCGTTCTTATGACAATGATGATAATTTGGCCCATAACCTAAGGACCATTTGAGCTGAGGAGATAAAAATAACAACAATACTACTAATAACACTATTAATTTCAACAGAAAGTCAGTGCTATCTTAAGACTTCCAATGGAAAAATAAATCTATGGTTTTAGTCAGAAGTTATTTTTGGAGAATATTTGAGTATATATCTTGGAAATATACACAAATGGGACATCTGGGATAATGTAATGATTTTATATATATATGAACTATATTGTTAACTTAAGTGAATTCATTTATCAAAATTTCCCAAGCTGTACACTTATGATTTGTATATATATATTATATTTAAATAAAATGTCTTTTACTTACCGTAAGTCCTATCTGTTGAGATCCACATCTAGACTCTCCATACAATTCCTTTGATCTATTCCCTAAATTAAGTCAGCCCATATACCTTGGACACTTTTCTATGTACTTGAAAGATATTAGCAAACAAAACTTAATGTTTGCCTTCATTATGCTCTCATTCCTTCTCTATTCCTACACAACCCATCCATTTGATTACACTGGTTTTAAGATATGCACTAAGATCCATTGAAACAGTTCCCCTTTCCTCCTGTTGCTGTTCTTTTACACAAATTTCCTGACTCTTCTTTGCCATCTTTTGTTTTAAACTTTAAAATTATGTAATTTTATTCCATAGTTTCTGTTGGGTTTCTAAGTGGAATTGCATATTTTAAAAAATGCAAATTAATATATTAGTTAAAATAATACTCCAACATAAATTTTAATTAAATTAATACAGTATATGTTACATTTTTACGAATATACTGTGATTTTATTGTTAAAGTTATATTTAATTATACATCATTTTTTTCCTGATGTTAACTGAAATGTTCTCTTTTGGAAATGGTGTTTATTGCTAGTATAGAGAGGGCATATAGGCCCTTCAATATTTATCTTGTATCCAATCACCTTACCCAATTTTCTTATAATTTCTATGTGTTTGTTTTCCCCACTCTAATCTCTTATTGTTAATAAATTATCTTGACTTCTTTTTATATTGAATCTGCCAGAGCATTAAAAAATACTAATAATGCAAATACTGATTATTTTTGCCTAGTATTACTTAAAGGATTTTGTATTTTACCATTTAGGGTCATGTATGTTGAAAGGTCTTGAATATAGACTTTATAGAATCTAAGTTGTTTTATTTTATACTAATTTTATTTTGTAAGCTTGCTGATTTTTTTTCAAATGTTTTTCAGTATATATTAATGCAATTCTATGATCCTTCCCTTTTATTTGTTGGCATAACAGATGAACCAGTAGTTTGAATCATGTGTGAATGTTTACAGATAAATCTTTTTTCTCTTTTTGGCTTCATACCTTCATTCTGTTTGTTAATATCTGATTTAGAGCTTATAGATATATTTATGTGCATATAAATAGATAATAAATGTATTATTTAGAGTTTATACATATAGCGACTCTGTAGCATTCTTATTAGCGTTAGACTACCCTTTGATTTTAAAGCCCTAGTGTCTTCATAAAATAAATTGAGTTGATATTTTATTCTGGGGAGTATCATGTTGAAATTGTTTAAAAGTTAGATAGACTCAGTCTGTGAACTTATTTGTTTCTGGTGACTATTTTAATGATAGCTACTTAATCATACTTCCTGTCTTTTATTTGGACTTGATTTGTTCACATTTTCTATTCCTTTGTGGTCAATTATACATTTACAGATCCCAAGTAAATCATCCTTTTCCTCTAGATTTTCAAAATTTTACTCTAAAATATATGCAATTATCCCTTGATCAAATTTTTATTTGTGGTTATACCTCCTTAATATTCCTTAATTTTTAATACATTTTATCCTTCTCTTTTATTTTTAATTAAGCTAAAATTATTTATGTATTTTACTTGCTTTTACAATGAACTGGTCTGCCTGCTGTTTATCTTTTTCCTGCCACTTATTTGTTCTATTTCATTCATTTCAGTTTTATCTTTATTAATTTCATGTACAGGGTTTTTGTAATTTTTTAATTTTTTTTCTTAATTCCTCTACATGAGCAATAGCTTATAGTTTTTAACTATCTTTTTTAATTGTGAAAGCATTTGCGATGGGATTTCCTTGTATTGCTTTCTAGATCATTTGCAATTTAGTTTCCTCTTTGATCCAAAGACTACATAAATTTAATTTATCTAATTTTCAAGTTGTAAATCTATTTTAGTCAAATTTCAGATAGCTTATTTTAAATAAAATTGGGTGATTTTAAGGTAATATGACCCATCATATCTTTTACTTAAGAATTTGTTCTGGCTGCTACAGATATGTGATAAAAAATAAATAAATTTAAATAAAAAGGATATGTCTCTTGTCAAGTATATGACCAAATATTATAAATATTTATTAGATATAACAAAAATGTATATCATTTCATTGTCTCCTTTATCATTCTCTCTCATTCAGAAGTATGGCAACTATTTTAATTTGTTCTTCTAATAAGTTCTTTTCAATTTTGTTTTCTAAAGTGTTCCAATTATGAAAGATGTCTAAGTATTTTACTGTAATATATATTATGTCCTCACATTTTCTGTGGGTTTTGCTTTCTGTGCTTAGTTGCTATATTGTTTGCTGCATAAAGGTTTATGACTTTTACTGTTTTAACTTAAATTTCCATCTGACTTACACTAATATTTTTATTATTGTGGTTTGTTGTTGGTACCTTTGTTGCTATTTGTATTTGTACAACAAATATCCCTTAGGCTATCACACTTCTTTTTAGCCATTCTTTATGGCTTTGCTGTAAATGCATTTTTTTGTAAATACCATATAACAATGTTTTGTTGATTAACCTCATCTAACAATTACTGACTTGCTCTTTGATATTTTAATTAACTCATACTTAGAGTAATAACTAATATGCTTAATTTTATTTCTTCCATATTACTATATACTTTGTATTTTATTTATTTTTAATTTTCTTTCACTCTTATTTGCTATTTGATTAAGCAGCTATTTACATTTTTCTCACCATTGTAATAGTGCAAGCTCCTTAATAATTTTGTTTCTTTAGTGTTTACTTCTTCCTCAGGTGAGTTTACAAGACATTGTCAATTCCTCTACAATTACTTAAAAATAAGATACCTCTATAAGACACTATTGTTCTCATTTTATCCCTTTCTCAGTAAAACAAAACATTGAGAATGCTTTCTCTCTCCTTACTCCTCCTCTCTGACTTAACTCAGACAAAACCTTTGAAATTATTTCAATTTTTCCCTCTCTTCTTGACCACCATTTCCGAAATATCACAAAGAAAGTTTAGAGTTATTAAGGCTAATATTAGTATTTATTTTTAATATGACCTCTCTAGTTAAAAGTGTATTTATTTAGCATTTATATTACTTCCAAGTGATCCATGCATCACATTTACACAAATATACACACAAACACCTACACTTGTTTATTTTTATCTCCCTCTATCTTGTGGAAACTTTTCTGTCTCATTTTTATCCGAAGTACTTTCACACATGTATTTTTATATATGTAAAAGTGTGTGTGTATGTGTGTGTGTGTGTGTGTGTGTGTGTGTGAGTGTGTACGTATATACTTCATGTTGTTAATTTGGGTGCTGATAGTGACCTCTTTAATTTTATTCCTTATTATTTTCTGATTTATTTATAGTTTGAAAGTCATAAATTCAGTCCAGGAAGCATTTTGTACTGCTCTTGAGTTTTCTTATTAGTTATTATTACTACTGTTACCATTTTTGTTAAATCTTTAAATTGACCTGTTCCATATATCCATTTTTCTGAATGTCTATTTTGTTTAAGCATCTTTCTCTGTCTGTAGATTCCTTGAGATGTGCAGCTGTTTTCCTCTGTTAATTCATATGCTCTCCTGTCTGTCTCCTGGATTACCTTAGGTAATCGTAGGCCCAAGAGTGATCGAAAAAAATATATTGTTTATTCCTTAGGTTCAGTGATTAAGGAGAAAATGAATTCCAGTTCTGAGTCTGAGCACCCTGGCTACTCCTTTGCTTTTTCTCCCTCTGCCAGTGACAGAAATGGGGTATACTTCAATCACTGTTCATTTTTTATCTTTTCCTGTGGTCAGGAAGATCAAGCATGCTCATGTGAAACTGATGCTGAGCTTCCCCATATAGGTTCAAGAAGTTAGAAAGTCAATTCTTCCCAGGATTTGCAACTTTAAGACAGAACTCTACAGAACTGGTCCCCAACTTCTTTCCTGGAACTCAGCGGAGTTGCTCTTCATTCTTTCTCTTCACCCTGAAGCTTATGCCAGCCCAAAAGTTTATTCATACTCATCTTTCACTTTACCTGACAGAAGCTGGCCACAGAATGGGTATCTAGATTAGATTGAGAGTACAAGGGATTCTAGACAACACTTAGGTTACTATACTTTAATATATTTTACCTAAAGTTTCATTTCATTGAGAAGTTTTAGTGGCACCTCGAAGTGTAACTGGAGTGCCAACACCAATGCTCAGAAATCTCGCAATAGCTCTCCCTTACCAAATCTCTCTCTCTCCCTATGGAAGTATTTTCATAGGACAGGACAAACCTCTCATTCTACCCTCTTCATATTCTTCCCTTCTGCACAGTCCTTTGTTATAGATCAATAGAATCATTCACTGTTCTTCAAGCATTAATCTCTTTGTCTTTGTCCATACTATTCCCTGCACCTTGTACTTTACCCATCACCACTTATCAAAATTTTGCTTGTATGTGTATATATATAGTGTGTGTGTACGCACATCTGTGTGTGTTTGTATGTATACATATGCTCTCTTATTATACTTGCATATACCCTGGAATACAAACTCAAGTATATATACATATATATATATATACACACACACACACACACACACACACACACACACACACACATACTCTTGGAATTTGGAATTTCACTCAATGATTCTGCTACCCTCATTTTCTTCAAACTTGAATCAATTTTGGCTATTTAAAACTATTGCACTTTAGTTTCTACATATGTATATGAGTGCATTGTATGTGTGGCATGTGTTTACCTAATTGTTTATACTAGAGGGTGATTCTCTTGAGAGTAAAGACAGTGTTTTATCCTATTTCTATCCTTGAAGCCTAACACAGTTTGGCATATTGCTGGTATTCAAATATTCATTTGATTTGAATTTAATTAGATACAATGACTATATCTCTTAAGCTATAACTCTCAGACGCTAAAACAAACCGTGACTGTGTGAGCATGGTATATTTGGTGAAGGTGATTTTGAACACAAATCTCATTGCATTATTATTTCTGGCCCCTCCATGCTAATTATTCCCCAGCCCCCACTCTCCAGCCCCGATAGTTTTCATTTTCTGCTGCCAAAATACCCAGGGAATGCAGGGCAGATTCAGAAATGTTGTGAAATGTAGCCACGCAGTGTTTAACAAACAACATAACAAAGGCATCTGTCACAACGCATCACCTTCTGTTCCTGGGAGACTTCCGCCAGCACGGTGGCATGCTTACCGCCTTTTCTCTTCCTCTCTGCTCATTCTCTCTAATTACATGTGGCATTCTCTCTCCATCACACAATAAAAGAGGCCCTCATTTTGGCAGGAAAATAGAGAAGATTGGCTAGGGAATAAATCCTGCCACAAGCAACGTTTCCTTTTCAAACAGAGAATTTGGGCCAGGTCATCTATATGAATTGATTTACAGAGATTGAAAGGCCACTTCATGCCTAAATAACTGCTCTGACTGACAGAAAACCAAAAAATTTCCATTTTCTCACTCTTGTCATTAAAGTTCCAAATCTTTAGAACTGCATTCCATGCCCTTACCAATCTCATTCCTACCTACATTTCTTCCCCCACCACCCTCTGCATTTTCTCAAAAACAAATCTGGTTTTCAACTTACGTATTTTATAGCCTCTTTACACCCCAAGCTTATGCTGATTATCCCCTGTAATGCAAACTCAAGTATAATAATAACATCAATAATAGCAGCTGCCTGCATTTCATGATTATTGTGTGCCAGGAACCATGCCAAATGATTTTAGCATTTATCTTATGTAATGTTTACAATGATCTCATGAAGGATGTGGTATTGTCTTACCCATCTGTTAGATAAGGAAACTGGAGCTTAAAAAGAGGTTATAAATGAAGAAAAAATAACATTGCACACCTAGGAAGTGAGTGGCAGAAGTAAGGTTTATAATCTTTGTTTGTTATAAATATCTCTCTATTTTTAAAATATGTATTCCTGCCTCAACACTGGAGAATAGCTCATGTCAGATGCCAGCTTTCCTATAGGGCCTGATCAGATCTCCACAGATGAGATCATTCCTTTCTTGTCTTTGTCCAACATCAGTTTTTCTTCTTCTCTCATAATCAATACAGCTATGTCCACTCTACCCAGGGAAGAAAGGTATCTTTCCTGACACCACCTTGGCTTTCCTTCATTGGAGTAACATTGTAGCAGGCTGCTCATTATTCTTCTGCTCCTGGAAGTGTGTGTTTCAATAAAGATCTTCCTTGTGTTCAGGTAAGGGGAAGGCCAACTGAATCAACATTTGTATTCAAATTAACTTTCAGACAGTTTTGAAAGCTTGCTGGTGTATATATTCCAACCCTCCTTACTTATTAAAATGAATATTTTCCTCCCATTCCACTCAATCCATTGGCATTATAATTAGTGCTCTTGAAATAATGAAGCCTTAATGATACTGACATTTGATTCTTCTTAGAATATTGCTTCATTATTCAAGCCATTTATTCATTCATCAAATATTTACTAAGCACCTATTATATTCCATGAACTGCCATAGGAATTAGAGACTCAGCAGTAAAGTTTTGATATGGCTCCTCTTCAAAAGAGTTTACCCTTTAATCACATTAGCAGTCCAGTTGGCAGAAAGAAAATGCAACCGATTATTTAATAAGGCCAGGCATTATTAAAAGTAACAGTTTACATTCATTCAGCTTATTCTTTTTAACACTATGCTCTACAAAGATTAAATTATCACATCTTTATCAGATTCATTCCACCATTATCTCCATTTTATAGATTACTTCTTGAAATAAATTTTATTATTGTCCTAGTGTTTAAAGATGAGGAAAATTAGGTTCTGAGAGATTAGGAAACTTGGCCAAATTCACAGTTAGCGAATGAATGGTGGAGTTGGGATTTGAACTCATATTGTGCCAACCAGGTTCTGTGCTATTACCTGCCACCTTAGAGCTAAAGCAACACAGACTACATATACTTTATAGCAGACTTCAATATTGTATAATTTTAGGGTCTGATGTCAAATGATATAGTGTTCTTTGTACACTATGTTGACAAACCACCCACCCCTGCAGTGCCTGTTTTTAATCTAAAGAGAAGACTATTCAGCTTGCCTTCCATGCTGATACTAAAATATAGTAATGAATTAGAATTATTATCAACCTGGGGAGTGTTGCTCCTGGAATATATTCGACAATGTTGGAGACAGTTTTTATTGTCTCAATTGGGGCAAGGAGTGTTACTCTCATCTAGAGATTGAAGACCAAGGATGCTTGGTCTTTAATACTGAATACCCTACAAGGCACCAGACAGCCTCTCACAATAAAGAATTAATATGTCAATGGTGTTGCCATTGAAAATACTAGGATAAAGGAAAAACAGTTGCTTATCTACAGAAAATACAGCATCATTGGATTCATGTATAGACTTGTCAATAAACACTAAAGTCTGAGATGCTAATTATTTGATTTTCTTCTTAAATATGTTATCTTTTTAAGCTCACTTAATAAAAACATGCTAAATACTCACTACATGTGAGATGTCACCAGGCCATGTTGTACAAAAAAATATATCATACAACCTTGGATTCTTCTGTAAAGTGTAGAAACTAAGATCTGATGATTTGGAGTCAAACAGACCCAAACTGAAATCCAGGCTTCAACTCTTCCCTGCTCTATGACCCTTCATTAGCCATACAACTACTCTAGCCTTCATCAGACTCATTTGAAGATTAAAAAAATAATGTTTTGTCTTTCATAAGTTGTTCTGGGATTGAAATAAGATAGTACATGTGAAGCCCTTTGCAATGTAAACTTGATACCTGTTCACTGCTCAATAAAGGATGGCTATTTTTATATTATAGGTAAAGACAAGGTGGATCTAGGACACTAAAGTTGCTTTCTCAAGATTGCACAGCTAATAACTTTCAATATTCAACATAGGATTCTCAGACCCACTGAGTGGGTCTGTGGTGCATCTTCTCATGTGCCTCATCCATGGCATATTCCAGTTGCTCCTATATATTTTTATTCCACTTTTCCGAGGACCCTCCTCTCTGGCTCAAATCTCAGGGGAAAGAATTAGCATGGTACTTTGACTGCCCATCTATACAGTTTTCATATTTCCACCTTCCTTATGGCATCACCATTGGAGTCATGGAATTTATTTGTAAACCTGGCTTCATCGAGTTCCTGAGCCAGTCTGACAGGGCAGATGGTACACTAGCTTCAGGCCCATCAGAGTGTGTGTCATGGAATGGATCCTGCTGCTTTAAATATCCACCTGGTATCTGGTACTGAGCATAATCTCCCCAAACCTGTGTGTAGAGTAATTTTTTTTCTGATTTTCCCTGCTGTCTTGATTCCATTTGTATGCTTGGGATGCTGCCTCAGTCTCCCTGACTGGCAATTCAATCCAGTGAGGGACCTAAAGTCTGGCTCTCTGACTCAACCCATTCAATTACGGTCCTGGAACCCTGCTATGCTATCCATTGGTTGAAGATTAGGACCTATGCCTCCAAATTCCTCGACATCTTGTTATAAACCATTGCATTTCTCTAAAATTCCTGCTGCCTGTCTCTCTATGAGCACCAGCTGCAGGGTCTCAATATGCTGCCTCATCCACTGAATTATCCTTATTATATTTGTCTACCATAAGGGAAAATTTACAATGTGCCAAACACCGTAAGAAGCACTTTACAAATATGATCTGTACAATAATTCTGAGTTACCTCATTAAACAGAAGGAGCAAACACTGAAAGGCATTAAGTAACAAAGTTCACGTGATTGGTAAGAGGTAAAACTAGGATCTGACACAGTCCTGTCCACTTCCCAAATCCACATTCATCACCTTAAAGTGAAGAGGTGCGATTTCAAATCATGTGACTTCTCATTCCAGATTTATTGCAGAAACCTGTTTCAATAATCAGACTTATGCTCCCAAACCTTCTTCTTCCTGCTTCCTTCTGACTTTTCTGTGAGTCTATGCGGCAATACTTTAAACATCCTTTACTCCAGAGTCCATTAGATTATACAAACTCTGACCTGGTTTGCACTGTTTGGATTCTTAGTGCCTACATAGTCCCTTTCTAGACTAACTGAACAATCCCTCATCTACCTTTTCTGTGGATATAATCTGGACTTCTCAGACTCTTACTGGTCCACTACTACTCAGGATCTAATGTTGACAGATTTTAGAATCATCATCATAATCACCATCAGCTACAGTGTCCTCATTGTCATCACTGATACTATCATCACTAACATCATTATCTTCATCATACCATCATCCTTATCCTTTTCCTGCTCACCATCATCTTTTGCCTTCTACAACGTACAAAGAATTAAAAAACTAATGCTGATCTAGCCCGTGAAGTTCATGAGGATGTACGGCATACGTATGTGCAAAGATAACTAATAGTTAAAAAGAATGAAGATTAAGTCTACCTGTTTATATGTTATATATGATTAGAAAAGGATTAAATTGGGGCTCTAGGAGGAAAATGATCAGGAGTGACTATGATAGAGAATAGAAAATAATAAATGTGTGGAGTTTACCTAGGTATACAAGGATTGGAATAATTTAGGTAGAAGAATATAAAGAGGGTATAAAAGGGGACACAAATGGCATGGGCAAATATTAAAGTTAGAGAAATTCATGAGATTTTCCATTTTCTATAAAGAGATCAGTTTGGCTCAAGCCAGAAACTGATCTCCTCATAGAAACTATATCTATTTTGGAAGAACAATAACAAACAGTAGATGAAGTGTAAACAATAATAGTAGAATAAGCATTTGGCTCATTTCTCTCTCTGATCCTGAACAGATATATGTCTTGTAATAATAGCATCTGTAATCATATAAAAACTATTCAATAATGAACAAAAACATCTTAGAACTCTTTGTTTAAACTCAGTCTTACTGAACATTTCACCATCCATTATTTCATCTGACACTTTGAGCAATCCTCCCATTGTTGATTTCCCTGTGAGTGAGCTATCATTTTCAAAATAAGCAAAGAGAAAGACTGGTAGACATCAAAAGACTCACTTAGGGTCATCTGGCTAGAAAGTTAGGAAGCAGAATTTGAATCTAGGTCTGATGGTTCCGGTTAGGTTGAGCCAAGAAACCAATATTATGTTTAAGGGCAAGGCATGAGAAAGGGAAAGTCAAAGCTGATTCCAAGCAAAGCATACAATGGCCTTTTCTGATTGAAAAGCACATGGACAGATGTATACAACATGCTTAGGCTTTGAAGTACTGAAGTCGCAAAGCCGTTGGCTTCCCGTTGGCTAATAGTCCTATCCTCCCTCACCCATTTCAGCCAAATGATTATAATAACTTCTATCACCAGGGCTATAAACAAAACAACCTAGAAAAAAATCTATATTACAGGCTGTTATTAGAAATAAAATACCTGCAGCTCTGTGCTTAGAAACAAATTATTGCCATCTTGGGAATATTTTGATTGGATCAAATTCTTTGGTTTCTACTCCATGATTATTTCTTCTCCTCCCAAGAAAAATATGGCAAAAAGAGAGAAAGCCCAGACAATATATTTCAATAACAAAATAGCCACACTGATTCCCCACAGTGTTGGTAAGCAGCAGAGAAGCTATCAGAAGGAAGGGGAAAAGTTCAGCAGGAGCTAGTCTAAAAAATAGCAAGATGTAGTTTGATAAACACCAGCCTGCCACAGCTGCTACCTTGAGTGACCATTTCCCCTCAGAGCGACACTTTTCAATTATGAGATGGTGGCTAAGAGCATTCTAGGCAGAACTGCAGTTGGCTGTTGTTTCCTTGGCCAATTTTTTACACGTGCCAGGAAAAAGAACCCTTGTTTCTACAGCCCCTCTTTTTAAAATAATAACATTTAAAGAGTGGGATGAGATAGATACATACATACGTAGTGTAATGAGAGCATACTGTATGCCAAGGTGGTGATCAGTGAAGCTTAGCAGAGGAAAGAGCCATACTCTGATTTGGGAAAGTTTACTAAGGTCAGTGTTAACTTTAAAATGATATGGAAAACATCCCAAGGCAGGCGTGGTGGCTCACACCTGTAATCTCAGCACCCAGCCCTTTGGGAGACCAAGGTAAGCAGATCACTTGAGGTCAGGAGTTGAAGACCAGCCTGGCCAACATGGTGAAACCCTGTCTCTACTAAAAATACAAAAATTAGCCGGGCTTGGTGACGTGCGCTTGTAGTCCCAGCTACTCTGAAGGCTGAGGCAGGAGAATCCCTTGAACCCAGGAGGAGGATGTTGCAGTGAGCCAAGATTGGGGCACTGCACTCCAGCCTGGGAAACAGAGCAAGACTTGATCTCAAGAAAAAGAAAAAAAAAGAATATGAAAAGCATTCCAGACAGAGAAAATTACATGCTCACTGTTTGAAAGCTTCAAAACCACCACATATTCATGAACTAATGAGCCATTTGGTGTGATAGGCTATGGTATACACGTTCAGAAGTGAGGACAGAGTTGGGGGAGAAAAAAAGAGGATTAGATCATAATTCTTCCATATATGATGATCACTCATCTTCAAGCTATTGATGACTATCAATATTGATGTCCATCAAACACCACCACCACAAGCAATTAATCCAGTGCTTAGAACAGCAATTTCTTTATACTAAGTGTACTATGTTGTTAAATTTAATTTTGCTAACTGTATAAATCTTACAAGGTCAGTCTCATACTAAAATCCGTTTTTGAATATGGGCATTTAAGATACATTCTTTGACTTCAGAAGACTTACAATCAACTTAGAGAAAGAAACAGGAAAAAAAAATGCATCCACATGCACACAAAAGTAAGGATTTCAAATTAATGTCAAAACAACAACAACAAAAAATGATAGAGGTAAAATATATGCTCTTTAGGATACTGGAGGACAAGGGGACCCTTAATGGGTTTACTTTGCATGGATGACATCTTGAAAAATATAAAGACCCATAGACCTAGAAGAGTAAGTAGGAGGTAGAGGAAAGCCTAAAGGTGTAAATGACCAGAGTGATTGATGGCATGCAGGTGGAGATAAGGCTACTTTGAGAAGGAGAAATTGGTGAGATTAACCTACTAAAATGGTGAAGTGATTCTTTGGATGGGAATAATTATCATGAAGTAGAAGAGAATGCATATACTTCAGAAGAAAAACCTTAGATTCTAGCTTCTTACCTGCCATTTTTACTGTGTATCTTGGGAACAAATCACCTCAACCTTCTTGGAATACCTGTTGCTTTATCTAAATAGCAAACCTCCTGAAGGATTTGTTTCTTCTGCCATTCAAACAGTATGTTTGAACAAAGACCTGTGCTTAAAGGCTTTACTCCATCCTTTAACCACTGGTTACATTGAATGGTACAGGGATGGTCATCCAACCCAAAATTTGCTAAACCACAGAACCATTTCTAGGGCATTTATTTTCAAAGTGTATCAAAAAGAGAATTTTTCTTTTCTTGTTGTGGGAATTGTGATACTAGAGAGCTGTCAGCTCCTAAAATTTTTTCTGTATATATTTTACAACATAGAGGTAGCTGTTCTGCAATGAGAGAGAGTGAAGACAATTTATATATATATATATATATATATATATATATATATATATATATATATAAAAGCATAGGCAAGAGATATAGAGGCTTAATAGGAGTAAGATCCCTGAGTTTTGTTGACACTTAGATTTATCTACTTCCCTGTGATTTGCATGTTCAGACTTCTGTTTGATTCTGTTATTTTTCCAACGAAATGTCTACTTTGCCTGAGTTAACATAAATTGGGATTCTTTCCCTTGCAATCTAAAGAATCCCAGTGAACACATTTCCAAAGAAATTTCCTCATGCCTAGGAATGATATTCATGAGACACAAACAAATTATTATTATTACTGAAAGAGAAGACTAGGTAGTTTGAACTCACTTGAATGTGATATTTCCAGTTGAAGCCTTTGAGAAGATTGACTACATTAGAAGTGCTAGGGTGAGATTCACTGTACTTTTAGATGCCATTTTGCTAGAGGTTCCAAGAGCATTTGCATTCGACTTTGAACCAGTAATCTTTCTAAAAAAAATTTCAATTCCAAATATTGTGTGTGCATGTATCTGTGTGTGTACGTGTGTGTGTGTGTGTGTGTGTGTGTGTGTGTGTGTGTGTGTGTAGAATGTGGGACATTGGACAACAATGTAATTATTAGCCTGTTAAAAATAATCTTCAAAGAAGTACTCCTTTGTGAATTAAGCATGTGATACCATTTAGCCCAAAGTTCAAAATTAAAATTTCTCTCTTTTCTCTAAACTAATTTTGCCACCACTGATGATCACACAAAGAAAATAATATCTTGGGGGATGATCTAAGATGGCCGAATAGGAACAGCTCTGGAGTGCAGTTCCCAGCAAGAACAATACAGAGTGTGAGTGATCACCACATTTCCAAATGAGTTTTTACTGCCCACAGAGCAGGAGATTCCCAGGTGGAAAAGGGCCATGAGTCTCCAGTATGGCTGTTTCAGCCAGCACAGCTGGTCTCCTCAGAAAAACTCACACAAATCTGGGCAGCCATTTCAACTGGCACCTGGAATGCCTAGGAGACAGAGTTGCCCATTCAACTGAAAAAAAGGTGGCTGAAACAGGGAACCAGGTGATTTGACTCAGTGGGTCCCACCCCCACAAAACCCAGCAATCTGAAACACTCTGGATTGAGAATTTCACAGCAAGCACAGCTGGACCCGGGATGGTCCAGCTCTGTGAGGGGAAGGGCGTCCGCCATTACCAAGGCAGTCCACCACTACCGAGGCAGTCCACCATTACTGAGGCAGTCCGCCATTACTGAGACAGATTGCCATTACCGAGGCAGATTGCCATTACCGAGGCAGTACTCACTATAGCTCTATAAAGAAAACCTCAAGGAAGGTCACACAGCAACTGGACAGAGCCCATCACAGCTCAGCAATGTCTCTGCTGGCAGACTGTGACTAGGCTACCTCCTTCCTGGGCAGAGCATCTCTGAAAAAAGGCAGCAGCACTTATAAATAAAGCCCCACCTTCCCAGAACAGAGCACCTGGGAAAAAAAGGTGGTTATGAGTTCTGCTGCGGCAGACTTAAACATAGCTGCCCAGCAGCTCTGAATGGAACAACAGAGCTTCCAGCTCAGCACTTGAGTTCCTATAAGGGACAGACTATCTCCTCAAGCATCTCCCCGTCACCTGTATATCCAAAGAGACACCTCATAAAGGAGAGCTCAGCAGCCTGAGGCTGAGGCTTATCCTTCTGGGACAAAGATAACAGAAGAAGAAACTGGCAGTACACCTTATTGTTCTGCAGCTGCTGCAGGTGATCCCTAGGCAAGCAGGGTCTGAAGTGGACCTCCAGCAGTCCTACAGCAGAGGGGCCTGACTGTTAGAAGGGCTAAAAAACAGAAAGAAATAACTTCCTCATCAACAAAAATGACGTCCACTCAGAGACCCCATCCGAAAATCACCAAGTACGAAGACCAAAGGTAGATAAATCCACAAAGATGGGAAGAAACCAGCTCAAAAAGGATGAAAACACCCAAAACCAGAATGCCTCTCCTCCTCCGATGGATCACAACTCCTCACCAGCCAGGGAACAAGGCTGGATGGAGAATGAGTCTGATGAATTGATAGAAACAGGCTTCAGAAAGTGGATAATAACAAACTTCTCTGAGCTAAAAGAACATGTTCTAACCCAATGCAAAGGAACTAAGAAACTTGAAAAAAATGTTTGACAAAATGTAAATGAGAATAAACAGCTTAGAGAAGAATATACATGAATTGATGGAGCTGAGAAACACAACACGAGAACTTTGCAAAGCATACACAAGTTTCAATAGCCAAATTAACCAAGCAGAAGAAAGGATATCAGATATTGAAGATCAACTCAATGAAATAAAATGAGAAGTCAAGATTAGAGAAAAAAGAGTAAAAAGAAATGAACAAAGCCTCCAAGAAATATGGGATTATGTGAAAATACCTAATCTACATTTGATTGGTGTATCTGAATGTGAAAGAGAGAATGAATCCAAGCTGGAAAACACTCTTCAAGATATTATCCTGGGCAACTCCCTGAACCTAGCAAGGCAGGCCACCATTCAAGTCCAGGAAATACAGAGAACACCACAAAGATATTCCTCAAGAAGAGCAACCCCAAGGCACACAATCGTCAGATTCAACAGGGTTGAAATGAGGAAAAAATGCTAAGGGCAGCCAGAGAGAAAGGTCGGGTTACCCACAAAGGGAAGCCCATCATACTCACAGTGGATCTCTTGGCAGAAACCCTACAAGCCAGAAGAGAGTGGGGACAAATATTCAACATCCTTAAAGAAAAGAACTTTCAACCTAGAATTTCATATCCAGCCAAACTAAGCTTCATAAGCGAAGGAGAAATAAAATCCTTAATGAACAAGCAATTGCTCAGAGGTTTCATTACTGCCAGGCCTGCCTTACAAGAGCTCCAGAAAGAAGCACTAAACATAGAAAGGAACAACCAGTACTAGCCACTCCAAAAATGTACCAAATAGTAAAGAGCATTTGACACAATGAAAAAACTGTGTCAACTAATGGGCAAAACAACCAGCTAGCATCAAAATGGCAGGATCAAATTCACACATAACAATATTAACCTTAAATGTAAATAGGCTAAGTGCCCCAATCAAAAGACACAGACTGGAATATTGCATAAAAAGTTAAAACCCATCAGTGTGCTATATCCAGGAAACCCATCTCACATGCAAGGATACACATAAGCTAAAAATAAAGGGATGGAGGAAGATCTACCAAGCAAATGGAGAGCAAAAAAAAGCAGGAATTGTAATCCTAGCCTCTGATAAAATAGACTTTAAACCAACAAAAATCAAAAGAGACGAAGAAGCATTACATAGTGGTAAAATGATCAATGCAACAAGAAGAGCTAATGATCCGAAATATATATGCACCCAATACAGGAGCACCTAGATACGTAAAGCAAGTTCTAAACGACCTACAAAGAGACTTACACTCCCACACAATAATAGTGGGAGACTTTAACACTCCACTGTCAATATTAGACAGATCAATGAGACAGAAAATTAACAAGGATATCCAGGACTTGAACTCAGATCTGGACCAAGCAAATCTAATAGACATTTACAGAACCCTTCACCCTAAATCCACAGAATATACATTCTTCCCAGCACTACATCACACCTACTCTAAAATCGATCACATAATTGGAAGTAAATCACTCCTCAGTAAATGCAAAAGAATGGAAATCATAACAAACAGTCTCTCAGACCACAGTGCAATAAAATTAGAACTCAGGATTAAGAAAATAACTCAGAACCACACAGCTTCATGGAAACTGAACAACTGGCTCTTGAATGT
>NW_022437016.1:3509501-3562606 GCF_009761245.1 Sapajus apella | reverse complement strand
AAAAAAAACTCAAAAGCAAGCAGAAGACAAGAAATAACTAAGATCAGGGCAGAACTGAAGGAGTTAGAAACACAAAAGACCCTTCGAAAAAATCAATGAATCCAGGAGCTGTTTTTTGAAAAGATCAACAAAATAGACAGACCACTAGCCAAATAATAAAAACAAAAGAGAGAAGAATCAAATAGATGCAATAAAAAAATGATAAAGGGATATCAACACAGATTCCACGGAAATACAAACTACCTCAGAGATTATTACAAACAACTCTATGCACATAAACCAGTAAACCTGAAAGAAATGGATAAACTTCTGGACATTTGCACACTCCCAAGCCTAAACCAGGAAGAAATCAAAACACTGAATAGACCAATAACAAGGGCTGAAGTTGAGGCAGCAATCACTAGTCTACCAACCAAAAAATGCCCAGGTCCAGATGGGTTCACAGCTGAATTCAATCCAACATACAAAGAGGAGCTGGTACCACTCCTTTGGAAACTATTCCAAACAATCCACAAAGAGGGAATCCTTCCCAAATCATTTTATGAGACCAACATCATCCTGATACCAAAGCCTGGCAGAGACTCAAAAAGAAAAGAAAACTTCAGGCCAATATCCATGATGAACATAGATGCAAAAATCTTCAATAAAATACTGGCAAACCGATTGCAACAGCACATCAAAAAGCTTATCCATTACAGTCAAGTAGGCTTCATCCCAGGGATGCAAGACTGGTTCAACATACACAAGTCTATAAACGTAATTCACCACATAAACAGAACCAAAGACAAAAACCACATGATTATCTCAATAGATGAAGAAAAGGCCTTTGACAAAATTCAACAGCCCTTTATGCTAAAAACTTTCAATAAACTAGGTATCGATGGAATGTATCTCAAAATAGTGAAAGCTATTTATGGCAAACCCACAGCCAATATCATAGTGAATGGGCAAAAACTGGAAGCATTCTTTTTGAAATCTGGTACTAGACAAGGATGCCCTCTCTCACTACTCCTATTCAATAAAGTATTGGAAGTTCTAGCCAGAGCAATCAGGCAAGAAAAAGAAATAAAGGGCGTTCAAATAGGAAAGGAGGAATTCAAATTGCCTCTGTTTGCAGATGACATGATTGTATATTTAGAAGACCCCATCATCTCAGCCCCAAACCTCCTGAAACTGATAAGCAACTTCAGCAAAGTCTCAGGATACAAAATCAATGTGCAGAAATCGCAAGCATTCCTATACACCAATAACAGACTTAAAGAGAGCCAAATCAAGAACAAACTGCCATTCACAATTGCTACAGAGAGAATAAAATACCTAGGAATATAACTAACAAAGGATGTAAAGGACCTCTTCAAGGAGAACTACAAACCACTGCTCAAGGAAATAAGAGAGGACACAAACAGATGGAGAAACATTCCATGCTCATGGTTAGGAAGAATCAATATTGTGAAAATGGCCATACTGCCCAAAGTAATTTATAGATTCAATGCTATCCCCATCAAGCTACCTATGACCCTCTTCACAGAACTGGAAAAAAACATCTTAAACTTCATATGGAACCAAAAGAGAGCCCGCAGAGCCAAGTCAATTCTAAGCAAAAAGAACAAAGCTGGAGACATCATGCTACGTGTCTTCAACTATACTGCAAGGCTACAGTAATCAAAATAGCATGGTACCAGTACCAAAACAGAGATATAGACCAATGGAGCAGAACAAAGACCTCAGAGGCAACACCACACATCTACAACCATCTGATCTTTGACAAACCTGACAAAAACAAGCAATGGGGAAAGGATTCCCTGTTTAATAAATGGTGTTGGGAAAACTGGCTAGCCATGTGCAGAAAGCAGAATCTGGACCCGTCCTGACACCTTACACTAAAATTAACTCCAGATGGATTAAAGACTTAAACATAAGACCTAACACCATAAAAACCCTAGAAGAAAACCTAGGCAAAACCATTCAGGACATAGGCATAGGTCCAAGATTTCATGGCTAAAACACCAAAAGCATGGACAAGAAAAGCCAAAATAGACAAATCGGTCCTAATTAAACTCCAGAGCTTCTGCACAGCAAAAGAAACAACCATTAGAATGAATAGACAACCAAGAGAATGGGAAAAAACTTTTGCAATCTACCCATCTGACAAAGGGCTAACATCCAAAATCTACAAAGAACTAAAACAGATTTACAAGAAAAAAAAATAAATAAAATAAACCCATTCAAAAGTAGGAAAAGGACATGAACAGATACTTTTCAAAAGAAGACATATATGAGGCCAACAAACTTATGAAAAAATGTTTATTGTCACTGGTTATTAGAGAAACGCAAATCAAAACCACATTGAGATACCATCTCATGCCAGTTAGAATGGCGATCATTAAAAAATCTGGAGACAACAGATGTTGGAGAGGATGTGGATAAATAGGAACACTTTTACACTGTTTGGGGGAGTGTAAATTAGTTCAACCATTGTGGAAGACAGTGTGGCGATTCCTCAAGGACTTGGAACTAGAAATGTCATTTGACCCAGCAATCTCATTACTGAGTATATACCCAAAGGATTATAAACTGTTCTATTGTAAGGAAACATGCACACGTATGTTCATTGCGGCACTGTTTACAATACCAAAGACCTGGAATCAACCCAAATACCATTGACAATAGACTGGACAAGGAAAATGTGACATATATACACCGTGGAATACTATGCAGCCATAAAAAATGACTTCCTGTCCTTTGTAGGGACATGGATGAATCTGGAAACCATCATTCTCAGCAAACTAACACAAGAATAGAAAGTCAAACACCGCATGTTCTCACTCATAGGTGGGTATTGAACAATGAGAACACATGGACACAGGGAGGGGAGCATCACCTACTAGGGGTAGTTGGAGGGGGGCTAGGGGAGGGACAGCAGGTGGCAGGGAGCTGGGGAGGGATAACATGGGGAGAAATGCCAGATCCAGGTGATGGAAATGGAGGCAGCAAGCTACGTTGCCATGTATGTACCTATGCAACAATCCTGCATATTCTGCACATGTACTCCAGAACCTAAAGTGCAATAAAATATATTTAAAAGAAGAAAAAAAGAAAACAGTATCTTGAAGTATGTGCGTAAAAAATAACAAAGAATAGCAGATAAGCATTAACTTACTATGTTTTGCATTAGCTGGTCCAAGGGAGGCAAAAGTGAGAGATGTCCCTTCATAGACCTATGGTGACCTGGCCCGCTGGTAAACAAGGTTCCATCGCTCGGGACCCAAAGCTTTACTCCAATCATGTTACTATGTTCTGCCATCAGAAAAGTGCAAGGATAGGCTCCTTGGTCCATATCACTGCAGTTTTTTCCTGTGAATTTTCCTCAGCTGGTGTCTATCCTTCTCATGACTGACCTTACGAGTGTTTACATTTATGTTATAGTTTCCTCATTTTACACATTATAATAATAATCGCTAGCCCTCCTAATCTCTTAGAGAATTAAATGAGATAAATAATTTAGTACATCATAGGTGTTAAATAAATATAAATGTTTCTTACCCTAGATAGCACGATTCTAACAGATGCCTCAACAATTGCTAAGGAGACATCTTCCTTATTGGCTTTATTTCACTTTAGGTCAAATAAAATAGACTTGGATGCAAGACATTTAATTTTTCCCTCAACTCTTCAAGTTGTCTAATATAACTGCAACTACAAGCAGCAGATAACACCATATCTTTGTCCAGTTTAGTGTACTGTGATGAGTCAGAGAAAATTATGTAACCAAGGCACATAGTTCAGACTGTAATTATGATGATTATTAGCTATAATAATAGATCATAATAACATCTGCTAGCATCACCACCAGAACTCAGCCTGGGCCTCATTAATCTGGACCTCACTAATTTGCAATGTGTATTTACTTGACTATAGCTAGATAAAAGTTCTTCCCCATCCAATCTGTAAGTTTAATTTTTAATGCAATTCAAAAAATGTTTTGGTACAAACCTCAGTATCAACTACAGAGATAGGCTCTGATGTAATAAGTAAAGAGTCTCTAGGCTATAAAGTCAGACTTACCTGGATTTAAATTTTGTAACTGCCATGTTCATATTTGTGTGAACAAATATGTTTTTTCACTTGTAAAATGGATATAATTGTTATAATAAAACAATTCTTGTAAAGCCTATAACACAAGCATGTAATAAGCCCTTAACACGTTGTAACTATTATTTGTACTGTTCTTGTCCATTATGATTATAATGGACAAATCAGGGATTATGTATTTAACACAGACACATGAGGAAATAATTTTTGTATTATGAATTAAAATGCTATAGTGGAAATATTTACATAGTGTTGTGAGATCATAAGTTAGTTTCTAACTTATTCTATCTGAAGAAATCAGGAGAGGAGTTCATATCTGAGCAAAGACTTATGGAATACGTATCGTATCCCTTGTGTTCAAGAAAACAAGGAGATTCAAGGCACAGTAAAGAGCATAAACTATTATGGAAAATATAACAGTCTGGTATAATTAAAGCACAGATTATCATAGAGAGAACATTATGAAGATAGGCAAAAGGAAAAACATATTAACACATTAACAATATAAACACTCCTCCCACCCGGGTCAAACTATTTAAGGTGGTTTTAGAAATTCTAATGAAACGATTTTAAAGTCCTGTGAACTATAGTAGTTATGCATCTTGTCTATAAAAAATTATGTAACCATTTGTGCTAATTTCTCAATATGAATTAAGACAAATATACTTACTTTAAAAGACTCATCGATTTACATGTTTTATTTACTTTGATTTACATGTTTAGAGTAATTTTCTCTTAATAGTATTAGTCTGTGAGGTTTTACCATTGAAATCTTTATAGAAGATAAATTATGACTCACTTTGAGTAAACTATTTATTTACTCTCTAGCTCAGTTTTCTCAGCTTTAAAATGGGGACCATGGCTTATATCGAATGTGCCTAACAGCTTAACAGTAGCTGGTCTCAACTTTAATGTTTAGTAACTATATATTCTATATGATCTCTGGTGAGCAGATTCTTCATTAAAATCTCTCTTACATCCCCAATGACTGACATAAGTTGGTTCATAAATGCCATTTGGAATGAATGGAAGTAGCTCTGTAGTAGAAATAGTATATGGCACTATATGAACATAAGTTATTATTATGTTGAAAAACATCATCAAGGGGTCCTTCTTTCTAGAATATTAAAGAAAATCACAGTGCAAATATATATAAAGGAAGGGAATAAATTGGGAAGGCTTCAGTATTTTCCATCAGCATAAAGTTTGCATGTTAGGTAGCAAATGGCCATTTCCTTTCATATTGTTTCTAAGAATGACTCAGTCTCCAAAGCACAAATGGTTCTGTGGCCATCTGCAGCTCTAGGGAAGGTTGAAGAATTGTATTGTGACTGCTGCTGATATGTATATGGTCAAAATCAAGTATTAAATGATCTCTGACTCCATGGAGTGAGAACAGCTGTTGTAAACAAAGGAGCTTAGAGTCACAGCCAAGTCTCCTTTACTGATGTAGTAAAGAAAACAACACGCTGGGTGTGATGGCTCACGCCTGTAATCCCAGCACTTTGGGAGGCCGACGCAGGTGGATCATGAGGTCAGGAGATGGAGACCATCCTGGCTAACATGGTGAAACCTCGTCTCTACTAAAAATACAAAAAATTAGCCGAGCATAGTGGTGCACGCCTATAGTCCCAGCTACTTGGGAGACTGAGGCAGGAGAATCACTTGAATCTGGGAGGTGGAGGTTGCAGTGAGCCGAGATTGCATCACTGTACTCAAGCCTGAGCAACAGAGCGAGACTCCATCTCGAAAGAAAAAAAAGAAAAGAAAACAAAAAAAATTATTTCATACATTTTGGATGAGAGAAGTTTGCTGGATGGGAGCTACAAAGTGAGTAACACCTCTGCTGGGTGCCTGCTGTGTTCTGGGCACTAACACATGTGCCACCTTGCTAACATGGTAAGCCAGACAAAAAGCCATCATTGCACCCATTTCAAATATGTGCAGAGTAAGATGCAAAGAGATTAAGCAACTTGTTTTAAGTCTTATGAACTGTATTTGGCAGAGCGAATATTTAAATCACCATCTTCTTCCTCCAAGTCCCTTGTTCTTTTCTCTTCAATAGTTCTTACTAAGCATCTTTCTCATAACTTAAAACTTAAATAGGAAGAAATGCTGGATGAAATAAATTTAGGAGGCTGAGTTAATTCAAGTTCCACAGGCTTAATTAAGATTATCTGTGCCATATATGGTAGCTCACGCCTGTAATTCCAACACTTTGGGAGGCTGAAGTGGGCAGATCACCTAAGGTCAGGAGTTCGAGACCAGTCTGGTCAACATGGAGAAACCCTGTGTCTACTAAAAAGATAAAAATGAGCCAGGCGTGATGGTGTGAGTCCCAGCTACTCAGGAGGCTTAGACATGAAAATTGCTTGATCCTGGGAGGCAGAGGTTACAGTGAGCCTATATTGCACCACTGCACAACAGCCTGGGCAACAGAGAAAACTCCATCTCAAAAAAAAAAAAAAAAAGGATTATCTGCAATATCTGCAGTAGACCTTCCAGGATGGAATACAGAATGTATAGCCCCCTAATGTCATTTTTAACAGGACCTTCTTTCTTCTTTACTTTTAAATCCTTACAGAAATTTAAAGCTATCTGTGTTTATCTATCTAAAAATATTGATCGAATAACTCTTTTTTTCTTTTTTTTTTTTTTTTTTGAGACAGAGTTTCACTCATGTTACCCAGGCTGGAGTGCAATGGCACCATCTCGGCTCACCACAACCTCCGCCTCCTGGGTTCAGGCAATCCTCCTGCCTCAGCCTCCTGAGTAGCTGGGATTACAGGCACACACCACCATGCCCAGCTAATTTTTTGTATTTTTTTTTTAGTAGAGACGGGGTTTCACCATGTTGACCAGGATGGTCTCGATCTCTTGACCTCGTGATCCACCCGCCTCGGCCTCCCAAAGCGCTGGGATTACAGGCTTGAGCCACCGCACCTGGCCCAAATAACTCTTATATAAAACGTGTGGGTAAAAAGATGGATAAATGTTGTATTATAAGTAATTCTGTTACTCAGTCAATAAAGAGTAAAAAAAAAAAATCACAATTTACCAGATAATGTGTCAAGGTGATATTGAGTCTACTCTGATTATGCCCCCAAAGAGTATATCTGAGTGGAAAACAATCAGACAAGTTATTAGCATCATATGCAATATGTGCTCTTCATTTATTCAATAAATACTGACCATGTATTCTGTGTTAAACACTGGACTTGTCTATGAGGACACAGTTGCCAATAAGTTATAGATATTCCCCACCCTCATGATGTTTCATTGTGATGATTAGACAGAAAAAATAAAAATTACAAAATATATACTTTTATGGGGTGAAAAAGAGCAGAACTAGGGGACAATGTGTAGGTAGATGTTAGGGAGAGTAGTCACAACAGGTTTGATGAAAAAATGACAATTAAATTGATTTCTGAGTAATGAGAAGCAGCTAGCCAATTACAACACTGACTAGGGAGCCAGGAGGTAGACAGGGTCCAGTTTCCATAATATCTTAAAGATTTTGACAAGGAATTGGGACTCTCCTCATTGTCGAATAGGAAACTACCAAGATGTTTTAAGCAGGGAGAGTCACAAAATCTGATTCATATTTTCAAGTAATTTTTCATACCTGTGGAGAATAGACTGTAGGTTTCCAGGAATGGAGTAGAGAGGTCGTCTAAGAGACAAGTAGTAGTCAATGTGAAAAGAAATGATTGTTTGGGCTAGGAAGACCAAGGTGAAAGTGGAAAAAACTGGATAACTACGCAATATCTATTTTTAAAGTAGAGGAAAGATCACTGGCACAAGGATTGTTTTGGAACTAAATAAAATAGGGAAGGGGAGTAAGGAAAAGGGAATGTTAAGAATGACTCCCTCATTTCTGACTTGAACACAGAGGAGGGTGTCATTGACTAAAATGGGAAAGAAATCTCAGGTAGTGGAAGCAGAGGTTATGATAGCCCTTATTTGGAATATCTACATTGCCTGTATGTGAGTTGAATAGTAGGCATTGAAGAATTTCCCAAAAGAAATTATATTTAACATACACCAGAAGAATGAGAAGGAGTTAGCCAGTCGATGTTGTAATTTATGCCTGTAGAGACAATGTCCCTGACAGATTTAGGAGCCTCTATCTTGACCTCATGGCAGATAATGTGGTTAACTTGGAAAATATAAGTGAAAAGGTGGGTGCTGGGGGTGGGGGTGAGAAAGGAAATATGCAATGAGTTTTATACCTTAGACAGGAGCTAGATCAAAAGGAGCATCTTACATTTGATCTTAGCCAAAAGGCCAAGAAGCAATTAAAAAAAAAAAAGCCTTTAAAAACATGCTACCAAGTTTGAATGTTTTCCTAATACATTGGAAAGATTATAAAATTTATTTAGCAAAGGAACAGCAGGATTCATCCAAACTTTTGGAAGAATCATTCTAGATGCTTTATGGAAAATGAATTGATGTGAGCACAAGAATTCTAAGTGTGTATGTTCAAAATGTTTTCAAAATGCTGACCACTTTTAGTTAGAGAGAAAAAAATTTAGGAGGAAGCTTAGCCTAATGGAGTATTAATCCAATTTTTATAAAAAGACAGTTCTGGTAGCAAAGTTAAGGAAAAATAGAGTGTAATCCACCAGTGCAAGGCAAAACACAAGTTCGAAATGTATATTCTTTGACTACTTTCTGCCATTTTACAGATTAGAATGTTCTGTTTGGATTAGCTTCATGGGATAATAGGATTGACTCTGGGACTGCACCACAGCCCTCAGCTCTCAATGGCTTTAGCTGCCCTTCTCCATTTTGAAGATAACTAAAATTTCTTCATCTTCTACCTTATGTTTTTGGATGAGGAAAGGGTAGTGTTTCTACAATGTACATATCCCGCTGTGATTGTTTCAAGGTGATTTTCTAAAAGAGTGTGAGATTCTGTAATAAGTTCACAATGTTGTTCTAGGTAAACTGCAGCTGAAATCCCTGCCAGTTGGCTGATCCTGGCCTTCTTCCCCCAGTGTGTCAAGACATGTTCTGGATATAGTTATTTTAGATGATGTTGTTTAATTTCAATTTCTATATTTGTCATGAAAATGGGAAATGTCCTATTCCATTCCTCACCCAAAGGTAATTAAATGAGGTTTATTTTAACAAACTAATGAGCTAGCTTCCAATAACATCAGCCGTACTTTGTGTCTCAAATCAGCCCACAGAATGTAGGGATGATTTACAGGAACATAATAAAACGGTAGCAACCCCTCCTCCCCAGAAAAGGGGGATGAAGGTGGAGATGTGCCCGAGGCAAAAACTGTGAGTACATTTAATGGTGACATGCCATTTTTAGACACAATTATGTAACTTCATCCTAGAATATTGTGAGTGAGGGCTGGGTTATCGTTTCCCCCACTACCACCCACACACATACACACCCTGGGATTTACAGCAATTATGTCAATTGTCTTATTTATGGTACTTGAGATGTTTAACGTAAGAAAGGGACAATGCATCCTATTACCTCTTATTACAATGCAGCATGGTGATGAATGGTATAATAGTGATGATAATTAAAATGTGTTGTGCATACTTAAACATGAGATTCAAGGTTTGAAGAAGTGCCTATTATCCCAACCCTCTTTCTTCTTAAGTAAGACTCAATGTCTTCCACTGCTTGTCTGCAATTACTTAGGTGATTCAGAAAAACACCCGTATTATCTAGAGTTTATTCCCCTTTACGCGTTTTTTTCTTTCTTTTTGCTACTCTGTGTGGGACCTCTGAATGCTCCCAAAATCTCTTTATTTAGCTTTTGCAGCTGACAGTTCTTTAAGCAAAGACCCCTGAACTCTAGTATCTACAAAAGTCATTAGACTTAAATTGTCATAGAAACACTAGGGAATAATGTTAAGGTTCTGAAAAACAACTTCCTTTCTTTCTGTTTTAATATATCTGTTCTTTTTCTGTGACCAAGATCTCTTAAATGTAAATCAGCTTACCCAAGTTTCTACAGAAGCCAGAGTGGACTGCATAAATTTGAGTGAATCAATCTGAAACTTCGTTATGTCTTCCTCCACAAAATGGGAATGACATTAACTTGGGATGATATTACACACAATATTGTGGTAGAGCCCAAGAATGTACAGTTGATGTATGCAAATATATATTATAAAACATACAGTATTAAAAACACATTACTACACAGACTTCAGATGAAACATAAGAAAAACTCATGAATATACCGCTTTAGCATAATTAATGCATATTCGCATAAAATATTCTTTTAGACTCAACAACAGCATTATGAATAAAATTAACTCCATGTGATGAAGAAGGAAACTGAGATTTAACTTTAACAAGCCCAAAGTCGTCAGGCTATTAGGCAACGGATTTGCTCTTGGGATCTAGTATTTCTAAGTTTAAACAAAGATTATAGCCACAAACTTGTATTTCTCTTTTCTGCAAACATGATTAAGAACTAGGACAACTGAAGGATAAAAGAAGAAAATAGTATTAAAAGAAAAAAATACACTGTAATATTTAAAAGCACAATCAGACTTAAGTCTGTCCTTGACACTTCCAGTACATCATAATACTGACCCTGGCCCAGTGGCTCTCCCACTCCTCTAGATGACAATTTCTACCTTTCTTGTTCTCCTCAAGCCTCAAGCCTCCAATATCTCCATGTTCCTGCTCATTTTTGACTAGTTACTTTGCATCCTATTTTATTGGGGAAAGAAAAAACAAAATATGGCCAGGTGCAGTGGCTCATGCCTGTAATCCCAGTACTTTGGCAGGCCAAGGCAGGCAGCTCACTTGAACCCAGGAATTCAAGACCAGCCTGGGCAATATGGCAAAACACCATCTCTACAAAAATAAAATAATAATGATAATAATAAGGAATTTAAAAATACTAGTCAGATGTGGTGGTGCATGTCTGTAGTCCCAGCTACATGGGAAGCTGTGAGAAAATTGCCTGAGACTGAGCCTGAGCCTGGAAGGTAGAGGCTGCAGTGAGCTGTGATCACACCAGTACACTCCAGCCTGGGTGATAGAATGAGAGCTTGGAAAGAAAGAAAGAGAGAGAGAGAGAGAACAAAAGAGAGAAAGAGAGAGAGAGAATTTCCATATGCTCCCAGATCCCTGTCTCATCTAATAAACCTATGTGCTCATGTTCTCTGATCCCTCCCATCTAAATTGATATGCAGATCCTTAACATTATTCTCCAGTGTTTCTTTTGCTGTCTATACTCCTTTATAAAGCCCACTCCTCTACTTGTCCACTAGTTACTGCATACATTTTTTGAAGATATATATATCTTCTATATACATAGAGAAAGAGAGAGAAAGAGGGATACTCCTTTTGTCTGCTACCTTTTATTGCAAAGTTTTCTAAAAGCATTCTCTAAGTCATCTAACTGCCTGTCTCAAACCCCTTTCTCCCATTCTCTCCTGAAGTATTTCAATCACTCATGACCACTAAATCTGTTCTTATCAAGGTCAGCAATGATATTTACACTGTGAAATCCAATCATCAATTCACATAGAAGGAATTTTTGTGTTTTGTTCAATGCTGTATTCCAAGCTGCTAGAGTAAGTGCTAGTGTATGGACAGTGCTCAGCAAATACTTGCTGAATAAATAAATGTATGTAAGGCAGACCTGGATTTTAATCCAGATTTTCCCAGCTTCTTATCGTATGCCACTGTGAGTCCCTTAATCCTCTCTGAGTCTCCATTGCGTCATCTTTGAAATAGAGACAATAATAATGACCTACATGGATACTGTAAAGAGGAAATGAAATAATGCATGTGTATTACTGGAAAACAGACAATACCTAGGTGATGGGTTGACAAGTGCAGCAGACCACCATGGTACACATTTACCTATGTAACAAACCTGCACATCCTGTACATGTAACACAGAACTTAAAAAAATAAGATTAAATTTAAAAAAGAAAATTCTTGGTTGTTACAGCTCTATTTTAAATGGTGCCTTAAGCATTATTTGTAGCAAGGCTGATTAGTAGAGTGAGATATTTCTGAGGATGTTTCAGATGCTTAAAAAGTTTGCTCTGGGATAACACAACAAATTACATGATAGTTTTGTTTGGTTTGTTGGAGGTTGAAATTTCTTTCTTTTTTTTTTTTTTTTTTTGAGACGGAGTTTCACTCTTGTTACCCAGGCTGGAGTGCAATGGCGCAATCTCAGCTCACCGCAACCTCCGCTTCCTGGGTTCAGGCAATTCTCCTGCCTCAACCTCCTCAATAGCTGGGATTACTGGGTGGCACGCGCCACCATGCCCAGCTAATGTTTTGTATTTTTAGTAGAGACGGGGTTTCACCATGTTGACCAGGATGGTCTCGACCTCTTGACCTCATGATCCACCCGCCTCGGCCTCCCAAAGTGCTGGGATTACAGGCTTGAGCCACCGCGCCCGGCCGGAGGTTGAAATTTCTTGATGAGGCTGGGACCTCCCAAACATAACTGTTGAACATATTGAGCAGACAGGCTAAGACAGTGGAAACTTTGTTGCATCATTATCTTGTGTGATTGCTAAATCTAGAAAAATAAAACGTATTGTCCATTAAGACTTCCTAAGGGTGCAATATGAAAGAGAAGCAAGTAATTCATTCCAAACAGGTAATGACTGCTAACCGAGGTCTTGCTCATTAAACAGCCTAGAAAGGGCATTCTGTCAGCAGTCCATGTCATCAATAGGTTCAATGAAATTCCCTGATCTTTAATTAGTGAAGCTGATATGACATGTTTCAGAGGTCAACCTGTGTAACCAAAGCCCTTCATGGTGATAATTGTCTCTATGAAAGCAGTATAAAATATCAATGCTGAGTTTTGTTTCATACTAACTTATTTACATCTTCCTTCTCAATATTTTCTTGTTGATTGTTCATAATGATATTGATGGGTCTGATCTATTTATTTAAATGATGGCTACTGTCTTCTTTTAGAGATATTTAATGTCCAGGAGTAAAGCTTAGAGATGAATGAATAGAATGCTGAAATGTAGAGGATATTAGAAGTTTGAGGTCTATCTTTTCTCTTCCTATTTTTAATGCTTTCAGGAATGTCAAGGCAGGAACACCTAAAATAAAGATATGAGGAACCCATATTCATTAGAAACATATAGAGAATGAGCCAACTTTTGTTCCTGAATTATTTATCCAATGTGTTTTCTTCTCTTCTTCATCCATATATACATGTTTACATACACATATTCATGTACACACAAATCATAATATATCCATATTGAATGTGTATTTTCTGCATGTACTCTTTTTCATATTATTTTATTTTATTTTGCAACAGGGTCTCATTCTGTCACCCAGGCTGGAGTGTAGTGATGCAGTCTTGGCCAACTGCAGCCTTGACTCTTGAGGCTCAGGTGATCCTCCTGCCTAAGGCTCCAGAGTATCTGGGACCACAGGCTCATGCCATCACACCTGGCTAATTTTTGTATTTTATGTAGAGATGGGGTTTCTCTATGATGCCCAGGCTGGTCTAGGGTTTCTGGGCTCACACAGTCCACCTGGCTTGGCCTCCCAAAGTACTGGGATTACAGGGATGAGCCACTATTCCTAGTCTGCTTGTACCCTTTCTGCTTATAAGCACACACATGAATGCACACACACACACACGCACACACAAACACACACGCTAAAACTCATATGCTATATCAACTGGCATATAGCAACTAAAGTATATACATTCTCATCTATTCATGTTTGTGAATACTCCAAAATGTATAAACTCATGTGAAACTGATATAAAGCACATATACTACATAATGCACTTAAACATGTGTGCACATATTCATAAATACATGCAATAAAATAAAATACCAGTTTAATAACCAATTTTTTAAATGGGTACTTTGAAAATAAAGTCTCTTTCATTTATTTATTTTCCCAACAAGGCACATTAATGGATTTGGAATATGCAACAATGACATGTTTTATTTTTATTTTTTGACCCATGGTAAAAAAGAAATATCTCTTGCATATTGCCTCACATAAAGTAATCAATAAATATGTGATGAGTGAGAGTGTGAGTGGATGAGTGAATAAATTATTGAATATGAGAAGGAGAGAGCACACTGCTCTGCATAACTGAAAGCAAAATTCTATAGCTCCCTTGTCAGTATGAGAGTGAAAAGTTGAGGAAGGTTGGGGTAGGAAAGAAGAAAGCAAACAAGATGGACTAATTTCAGAGTACAGAGGAAATGCAAGTGCTGGCTACATTCCCAAATAACTATTAAATGAATAAATCTGTTTTAATTGTGAAACCCACAACCATTGGCCATTTCCTCTCATGATGTCATGTTTTAAGATGTAATCAACACCAATCTTGCTATCTAAACTGCTTTTCAGGGAGAAAACTGAAAGGCACTTATGGAATTCAGTTGATCCCCATGACCAAGTGTATCAGTTATCTATTGCTGTGTAACATACAATCCCTTAACGTAGTTACTTAAAACCACAGTGATTTATTATTTCTTATGATTCAGATGGTTGGTTGGGCTGGTTTCATCTGGAATATTTCAAGCAAGTACATTCAAGTGTGTTGGAAAGTCCCAGATGCCCACATTTCTATGTCTGACAATTGGTGCAGAAAGTCAGCTGAGGCTCCTTTGTTTTCTTTCTTGTGGCATCTTATCTTCCAGAATGCTATTCTAGCTTTCTTTCATGATAATTTCAGAGAGTATTTCTAAAAGAGCAACCAAAATAATTAAAGGTATCTTGAGGTCCCAGCTATTGTGAGGTACCTGGGACCTCACAATCGCATGATTACTACTTCATATTAGTCAGAGTAAGTCACAAGGTCAACCTAAATTCAAAGGATAGGGGAAAAAAGACCCCATATTCTGATAGAGGAGATGCAAGTAACTTCTGGCCACTTTCAACTTGGACAAAATATTTTCCTGATATCTCTACTTTCTTTCTGTAATCTTGGGATTTCTGAACCTCTGCAGGTGAGTTTTCATGTATCCTTTATACATGCATACTTTCAAAAGTTGTTTTGCAGAAATGGGCACTGTAGCCCACAAAGATAGTCTCTGATTTCAAAAGGAAGATGGATGCTTGACTGATTCTTTTTGTCTTGATAGTGATCTGACAGCTGAGTGATCCAAGTAAGCCCATTGTGAAAGGGAATATTTGTCAACAGGACACATGTCCATTAGAAACTAGACCAAAGTCATGGATTTGTTTGTCATAGCTTCCAAAACAGCCTTGACTAGTAATGAGTTCTTTGCTCTAGAGACCAAGGTTAGTATAAAGAAAGGGCCCTTGACATAGAAAAAGCCCACTGGGTGAGTGTGTGAGTATGCATAGATGTGTGTGTAGGTATAGTTGTTTATGCTTTACAACAGAGTTAAATAGCTCTATAAAAAATATACAAATTACATTAAATCATTTTAGAAGCCTCTTATCATATACATATGCTTCTGCATATTTGTAACCAGGGCATACATTTGCTATTTTTTGTTCTCATTTTCTAAATTAGCATAACATTTCTCTTAATACTAATATGTAAACCTATATGTTTCTCTTTTGAAATTCCATTGTGAAATAAGTAAATTTCACATAAGGCACTCATAACATCCAGCCTTACATTATTATTGCTATGTATGTATGTCTTACCTCCACTAATTCATCATCCATATAGGTATTCTTATCCTTATCATATCATTATCTACATTCTGTCATTATCATCAAGGGCATTATTTGAGCAAAAACCACCAACCATACACCTTATAAACATTATCTCCAGTGCTCACAAAACTCTAGAGAGAGTGATTATCTCCATATACTTAATTTAGAAAAAAATTAAGGTGACATTAGCAAGATGGCTGACTAGGGGTACCTATTGCTTGTTTCCTCGACAGAAAAAGACCAAAAATACAAAGAAACAATGATATTTTAATGGAGTATTTGAAGGGAAGCACGTTAGTACAGCAGAGAAGTGCCAGAAATTTTATAGAGCACAGAGACTCAGGATAGATGCAAATAAAAGACAACAAAACACCCTGCCTTTGCCACCTGTCTCCACCTGCTAAATTGGAATCAGCTCTGAGCCAGGAGGGACTCTCTCTGCAAAGAAAAGGTAAGCAGGAGGTTCCCCAGTAACCTTCATGAAAGCTGCAGACACCTACAGTCTTTGCTGCTGAAGAACCCTGCAGTCCTCCCAGGCCCTAAGCCCAGTCTAGAGAGCTGCCAAAAAAGTCCACATGGTTGCATAATTCCAAAGATGGAGCCTATTTTGTGCCCCCTCTCCACTGTGATCCAAACTGCTGCGGCTGTTAGACATCATCTAGAGACCAGGGCCATTGTGAGAGTACGTCTTACGACAAAAGACAGTAGACACTACATCTCCCTTTTCCTGGGGCTCTGCTGCTCTTATATTGTGCTCACAAATGGTACTATATCATTCCCCAGCTAAGAAGCTACTATGGTTCCTGATCTGCTGGGAATAAACTGCCTAAAAGTTATTCTATCTTCACATTCCAGTGATTACAGCAGCCTGACCCCAACTACTCAGATACTAAGCTCAGCAGAACAGAACAATAACAACTGAGTCAATAAGGTTTTGTTTACTCCCAAATCAGGAGGCTATGCCCAACAGAGAGATCATGACTAACATGGCAGTGAAGAAGTTGCTGAATACCTTCAGAGCCTGATGTAACAGTGTCGTACCCCAAATCCCAGCAGGCAGGCATACCACTAGCAAAGAAGTTCCTGCACACCCACAGCATTCAGAGCGGCCCATCACTGCCACCTCCAGCAGGAGGGTAGTTCCCCAGCAATCACAGAAACTCCTACAGCCTAGACCATTAAGGCACTCACAGACTTCACTGACATTGACTACAGCTGAAGAAACTGCATGGAGACAATATTAATACTCAAATGCAAAACCAAAGCCAACACATCCTACCTAACTGAGCCCTAGAACATATTTGCAGGTAAAAATATTTTAATACCAAAGCCATTCTATAAAATTGGAAGAGGTAACCATTCTATAAGATGCACAAATATCAACAGGGGAGAAAAGAACTATGAGAAAGCAAGAAAGCATAATACCAATAAAGAAAGACAATAACTCTTCAGTAACTGACCCACCATCAATGAAATGTATGAATTGCCTGAAAAAATTCAAAATAACGTTCTTAAGAAAACTCAGAAAGGCACAAGACATAGATAATTCAATGAAATCAGGAAAGCAATTCCTGATCTGACAAATTCAACAAAGAGATCAATATTATAAAATTTTAAGAAATGGAAATCTTGCCACTAAATAAGTCAATGAAACAGATTTAAAAGTATAATTGAGAGCTTCAACAGTAGACTAGATCAAGCAGAGAAAATAATTCCTGGGCTACAGACAAATCATATGAAATAACTAAGATGAAAAAATAAAAATGAATGAAAATGGACACCATTAAGGTAACAGTTATCTGTATTACGGAAGTTCCAGGAAAAAAAAGAAAAAGAAAACAAGACAGGTACAGAAAGATTCGTAAGGAAGTAGAAGCTGAAAACTTCCCATTTTTAGGAAGTGATACAGACATCTAGATTGATGAAGCTCAAAAGACCTAATAAGAGGTCCTCTCCAAGGGACATTATGATTAAACTGTCATAAAAGACAAAAGGATAATTCGAAAACCAGCAAAAGTGTCAAGTCACATATAAGGCAATCTTGATTAGGCTATCAGTAGATTTGTCAGCAAATCCTTTGCACGCCAAGAGAGAATGAGATCGTTCAAAGTACTGAAAACAGCAATGAAAGAAAAAAACCTGTCAGTCAGGAACACTATTTCTAGCAAATCTATCGTTCAGAAAATGAAGAAGAAAAATCTCTTTTTCAGACAAGCAAAAGCTGAAGAAAATTATCATGAAAGAAAGAAATTATATTTCTTGTAAGACCAGCCTTACAAGAAATGTGTAAGGGAGTGCTTTAACCAGAAGCAAAAGAACCTTAATTGCTACCAAAAATCATATGACATTATAAAATTCAACTGTACAAATAAACTCATAATAAAATTCATATTACTGTAATGGTGCTATGCAATGTTTTAAATCTCTAATGCGAAGAGGAAATGTCAAAATCATCAATTATAACTATAACTAGAAATAGAAACACTTTTACACTGTTGGTGGGAGTGTAAATTAGTTCAATCATTGTGGAAGACAGTGTGGCAATTCCTCAAGGATCCAGAATCAGAAATACCATTTGACCCAGAAATCCCATTACTGGGTATATATTCAAAGGGTTATAAATCAGTCTACCATAAAGACACATGCATATGTACGTTTATTGCAGCACTATTCAGAATAGCAAAGACTTGGAACCAACCCAAATACCCATCAATAATAGGCTGGATAAAGAAAATGTGGCACACATACACCATGGAACACCATGCAGCCATAAAAAAGGTTGAGTTCATGTCCTTTGCAGGGACATGGATAAAGCTGGAAACCATCATTCTCAGCAAGCTAACAAAGAAATGGAGAACCAAACACTGCATATTCTCACTCATAAGTGGGAGTTGAACAACGAGAACACATGGACACAGTAAGGGAAACATCACATACTGGGTCCTGTTAGGGAGTGGGAGACAAGGGGAGGGAGGACACTAGAACAAATGCCTAATGCATGCAGGGCTTAAGACCTAGATGACAGGCTGAGGGGTGCAGCAAACCACCATGGCACATGGATACCTACGTAACAATCCTGTATGTTCTGCACATGTATCTCAGAACTTAAAGTACAAATAAAAAATTAAAATAAAAAATAACTATAGCTACAAAGTTTTTTAAAAACACACAGTATAAGAAGATGTATATTAAGGCAACAAAATTACCAATTTTGTGGAAGAGGGTAAAAGTCTAGAATACTTATCTGCAACCAAGTTAAATTGTTACCAGCTTAATATAGACTTCTATTACTATATAATTTGTTATATAAGGCTCAAAGGAACAATAAAGGAAAAAATGACAGCAGAAACATATATGAAGAAGAGAAAAGAATCAAAGCTTATTACTACAGAAAAACACCAAACCACGAAGGTAAACAACAAAAGAGAAAGAAAGATAAGGTCTGCAAAATAACAGAAAACAATAAACTAAATGGCAGAAATAAGACTTTATCTATCAAAAATAACTTTGAGTGTAAATGGATTAAACTATCCAATAAAAAGATGTAGAGTGAACAAATGTATTGAAAGAAAGAAAGAAACAAAAAACAGGACTCACTCTATTCTGCCTACAAGTGATGCCCCGCTCTGGTAAGGACACCTATCAACTAAAATCAAAATTATGGAAAGTAATATTCTATGTAAATGAAAACCAAAGTGAGCAAGAGCCACTATATTTGTACCAGATAGAATAGACTTTAAACAGAAAACTCTATAAAGAGACAAGTTGATCGCTATATAATATTAAAGAGGCCAATTCAGCAAGAGGGCACAACAATTATATATACTCTGAACACCAGAACACACAAATATATAAAGCAAATATTATTATATCTAAGTGGAAAGTAGACTGCAATACAGTAATGACAGGGGACTTCCACACTCCGCTTTCAGAAATGAACAGATCATCCAAACCCACACATAAAATTAACAAAGAAACATTAGTTTTAAACTGCACTTTATATCAAATGGACCTAACAGATATTTACAGAACATTCCATTCAAGAGCTTCAGAATACACATTCTTATCATCACATGGAATTTTCTCCAGAAATGATCATGTGTTAGGCTACAAAACAAGTATCAGTAAGTTTTTAAATATCAAAATCTTATCAAGTATTTTTCAGACTGGAATAGAATAAAACCAGAAATCAATCACAGAAGGAACATTAGAAGCTATATTAACACATATAAACTAAACAACATACTCCTAAATAATGGCTTCATCAATAAAAAAAATATTAAGAAATTAAAAAATGTCTTTAGAAAATTGAAAATGGAAACACAACATACTAAAAGCTACGAGGTACAGCAGAAACAGTTTTAAGCCAAACACATCAAAAATTTAGAAAGTTCTCAAATAAACAATCTAATATTGCAGCAAAACAAATTGGAAAAACAAGAATGATCTAAACCCAAAATTAGTAGAAGGAAGCAAAATGAATTAAGTGCTTAAATGTAAGACCCCAAACCATACAAACTACTTCATGAAACTACAGGATAATACCATTATGGTTTTCACACCATGCCATTGCTTTATTAAATAACATATGATATTTGAATTATGTTCTTGTCACTTCAATTATGTTCACAGCATCTTCACCAAGAGTAGATTCTATCTTACAAACCTATTTTCTTTGCTCACTCATAAGAAGCAACTCTTCATTGGTTAACATTTTATCAGCAGATTGCAGCAATTCACTCACATCTTCATGGTCCACTTTTACTTCAAGCTCTCTTGCTTTTTCTACCACGTCTGCAGTTACTTTTTCCACTGATACCTTGAACTCTTTGAAGTCATCCACGATTATTGAAATCAACCTTTTCCAAGCTCCTGTTAATGTTGGTATTTTGACCTCCTCCCATGAGTCACAAATGTTCTTTTCGGCATCTAAAACGGTGAATTGTTTCCATAAATTTTTCAGTTTGCTTTGCCCACATGCTTCAATGCAATCCCTATCTATGCAGCTTCAGCCTTATGAAATGTATTGATTAAATAATAAGACTTGCAAGTCAAAATGACTCTTTGATTTATCGGCTGCAAAATAGATGTGAATCTCCTTATACACCTCCATCAGGACTTTTGGGTGACCAGATGCATTGTCAATGAGCAGTAATATTTTGAACAAATCTTTCTGTACAGTAGGTCTCAACAGTGAGCTTAAAATATTCAGTAAACCATGTTATAAACATATGTGCTGTGATCCATGCTTCATTGTTCCATTTGTAGAACACAGGCAGAGAAGATTCAGCATAATTCTTTTATTTTTATTTTTATTTATTTTTTTTGAGATGGAGTTTCACTCTTGTTACCCAGGCTGGAGTGCAATGGCACGATCTCGGCTCACCGCAACCTCCGCCTCCTGGGTTCAGGCAATTCTCCTGCCTCAGCCTCCTGAGTAGCTGGGATTACAGGCACAAGCCACCATGCCCAGCTAATTTTTGTATTTTTAGTAGAGACGGGGTTTCACCATGTTGACCAGGATGGCCTCGAGCTCTTGACCTCGTGATCCACCCGCCTCAGCTTCCCAAAGTGCTGGGATTACAGGCGTGAGCCACCGCGCCCGGCCGATTCAGCATAATTCTTAAGGGCCCTAGTAGTTTTGGAATGGTTAATGCACATTGGCTTCAACCTAAAGTCACCAACTACATTACCTCCTAACAAGAGTTGGCCTGTCCTTTGAAACTTTGAAGCCAGGGATTGACTTCTACTCTTTAGTTAAGAAAGTCCTAGATGGAATATTTTTCAATATAAGACTATTTTGTCTTTTATGAAAATCTGTTATTTAAGGTAGCCACCTTCATGAATGATCTTAGTAGCTTAGCTCTTCTGGATAATTTGCTGCAGGTTCTACATTAACTCTTGCTGCTTTGCCTTGCTCTTTTATGTTATGGAGATGACTTCCTCTCTTAAACTTCATGAACTTCAAACTTTGTTCTGTAGCTCCCTTACCTTTCTCAGCCTTCATAGAATTAAAGAGAGTTCAGGACTTGCCCTAGATTAGGTTTGGACTTAAGGGAATATTGTGGCTGATTTGAGCTAAGTAGACCACTGCAACTTTCCTCATATCAGCAACAAAATTGTGTCACTTCCTTATCATTCATGTGTTCCCTGAAGTAGCAATTTTAATTTCCTTCAAGAACATTTCCTTTGCATTTACAACTTGGCTGTTTGATGCAAGAGACTAGGTTTTGGCCTGTCTCAGCTTTTGGCATGTCCCCTTGCTAAGCTTAATCATTTCTAGCTTTTTATTTAAAGTCAGAGACATGTAACTCTTTGTTTAATTTGAACACTTAGAAGCCATTGTAGGGTTATTAATTGGCCTAATTTCAATATTCTTGTATCTCAGAGAATAGGGAGGCCTGAATAGAGGAAGAGAAATAAAAGAATGGTCATTGGAACAGTAAGAATACTCACAACATTTATCCATTAAGTTTGTCATCTTATATGGGTGTGGTTCATGGTGCCCTAAAACAATTACAATGGCAATATGAAAGATCACTGAATACATATATGTAATAATGTAATAATAATGACAAAATAATAATTATGCAGTAATGACATAATGTCATGACAGATATAATGCTATAAGATATATGAGGATAATTTTTAAATTTTGAAATATTGTGAGAATTATAAAAATGTGACACATGAAGTGAGCACATACTATTGAAAAAATGGCATGCATAGACTTGCTTGGCACAAGATTGTCATCAACCTTAAATTTGTGAAAAGTGCAATATCCATGAGGCACAATAAAGTGAAGCACAATAAAACAAGGCATGTCTGTATGCTGCTGGTGGGAATGTAAATGAGCACAGCCATTATGTAAAACAAAATGGAGCTTTCTAAAAAATTAAAAATAGAACTACCATATGATCCAGTAATCCAGCTTATCAAAAGTAAATGAAATCAGTATGTCTAAGAGATATCTGAACTATCATGTTTATTGAAGCACTGTTCACAATAGCCAAGATAGGGAATCAGCCTAAGTGTCCGTCAACAGATGAATGGATAAAGAAAATGTGGGGCATACACACAATCGAATCCTATTTGGTCATAAGATTAAAATGAAATCCTGTTACTTGCAGCAATGGCAACATGGATTAACCTGGAGGACATTATATTAAATGAAATAAGCCAGGCACAGAAAGATAAATACCACATGGTTTTACTCATTTGTAGAATTTAAGAAAACTTATTTCATGGATGTACAAAATAGAATACAGGTTACAAGAGGCAGAGGAGGGTAGAGGGAAGGGTATTATGCGAAGAGGGTGATAAAAAGGTACAGCTACAGAGAGGAGGTATAATCAGGTAGAATGACTATAGTTAAAAAGTATTACATTGTATACGTCAATATAATTAAAAGAAGGCTTGAACATTCTCATTACAAAAAAAATGATAAATGTTTGAGGTGATGGATAAACTAAATGCCTTGATTCAATCATTACACAATGTGTACATGTATAAAATCATCACACTATACCCTATAAAAATCTATAAATATTATGTCAATTAAAAATAAAACTAAAAAAATCTAAGTGTTAGAGATATTTATTTACTTCCCTGAAGTTCTATCAGTAGTTGAAAATAAAGGGAGGATTTATTTCCATAATGGATACTGTGATTATAGCAGAATATAAGAAATCTGAGGATAGGATACACATCAGAATGATTTTCATGTACTTCATTATATCTAGCAGGGACTAGGTATGTAACAAGCACTAACATATGTTTTTAAGAACACATTATTTTATAAACCATGTCTATATATGCAAGGTTCGCTGGAGATTTTATTCATAACATATTCAATTGTATTTTATTACTATATGATATCATATCATATAACATTACAACACAATTTGCTTGATTGACTATTTCTCTACTGCTGGGAATGTCTGCTGTTTTTCCATGTGATGTCCCATTAAGATTACAATGGTGTCAGTTAAAAGAGAAGAAGGCAGAGTATTTAAGAGTCAGATTAATCTGTGTGAATCCTGCTGACTTTGAGAGAGTCACATACCCATCCAGGCCTTAACATTTTCATTAATAAGATAGAGATTATGACAGTACCAGCTTTGTAAGGCTCTTTTAAGTACTAAGCAAGAATTTATGATTAAGACAAATATCAATGAGCATCCAATATACACAAGGCTAGACTGTGTTGGTGGTAAACAGGAAAGAAAACAAATTCCCTGATCCTAGATTCCCTGATCCTGGAGGGAAACACATTATGTAAGTATCATATAAATATTAATATAATATCTAGTAGAATATATCTGCATGAGCAAACCTCTGTGTTTGCTATTTTCATATCACCTCATACATTACTTATTCTTCAGGTTTTAGTTCAAATGTCACTGCTCCAAGGAAAATTATTTTAAAAACTCAAATCAGTCAAATTCCTTTAAAGTTATTTCTTTAAAAAAAAATCTTTCCTGTTGTAGTTTTATATGTATTTCTGTGCTTACTTATTTCATTCATTTCTTTTTCTACTCTAGGAAGTATGCAATATAAGGACAGAAACCATGACTATTCCTGCCCACATTGTATCTCTATGGTGTAACTCTAAGTTACCTAGCAAAGGATAGACATTTTAACAAGAATTCATTGAGTAAATATGCTTGATGGATGATAGGAATTAATAAGGCCAGTTTTTATTAAAGGAACACACTTTCCAATTTCTTCTCCTAGAACTATTCTACTTCAAGATACTGTAAAATCCAATTATGTGGATCTTCACAAATCTCAATGCAACCCAGCAACCACACAAAATCAAAGGGTGGTGGACCAGGAGAGTCAAGATTATTTTTAATCTGCACCTAAAATAACTTGAGCACATTTAGAGAGGGTTTCATTGTCATT
Organism: Sapajus apella; assembly: GCF_009761245.1. Classification (NCBI taxonomy): domain Eukaryota; kingdom Metazoa; phylum Chordata; class Mammalia; order Primates; family Cebidae; genus Sapajus; species Sapajus apella. The sequence continues at coordinate 3,537,963 of NW_022437016.1, read as the reverse complement.
TGTATTTTTTTTTCAATTAAAAAACTACAGAGATTAGCTTCTTGTTGCCCTGAGAAAGAATTGAGATAGTAATGATTTATGGTTTATGAGACAGGGTTTTGCTGAATTTTGTTTAGTGTTGGAGAAGCTTATCAGAGGACTGGTCACTCATAGCAGTGAAAAATGAATTCCTGACAGTCATCACCTGTACACTTGAATTTGGATAGCAAATGGCATACATCAATTGCAGAGGAAAGAACAGTGACAGAGTAAGTGGGAAGAGAGAGGACTTTGTAATTAATATTCTGATAAGAATGAATGACTTTGGCTTAGAATTCTCATAAATGGGTTTTCCGGATTGGTCTTGGCATTTGAGTTAAGAGGAATGTTTCATGGCTTATGTTCATCAATATGTATATGTGACTTCACGTCTGAGGGATTCTATGTGTGTAGAGTATAGAGATATGTACATGGATAAGGCGTACTATCCCTACGTACATGAATATTATGCATGTATATGTGTAAATATAATAAGCTTATATATGAATATATCATTCTATGAAGTTGAGTATGACTATTATTTTGATTTTTCTTCATGAGTTTTATTCAAAGAGAAAGAAATTAGGAGACCTCAGATGGGAACAGTATAGATTTCTCTTCATTTCCAATTCCTACTAAGAAAGTTTTTGCCACTGAAGATATTTTAACTTATGTTTAATAACAACCAAAAAATAAGAAAGCACATTTAAAAATTGATAGTTTAGCTTCTGCTGTTTGTGGATCTTCAAGAAAATCAAATGCATGACTTGAGAGAAATCTGCTGCCACTTAAATATCTTCAATACCCTTCTTCCCAAGCTAGGCACACATTTGCTGAATAAAAAGCACTTGAGCTGTGTTTCTTTATATTATTGATTAAGATATATATTTTTAATTTAAAGCAAATAAGCATGCTTCTGTTGTGACTATGGAAAATAAAACGCAATGCCATAATAAGTGTGACATAGAATATTAAACAGCAGAAGCTGAGGGACTCAGACCACTCCATGCCCACTGGTCCTGCTCAGCAGAATGCAAATCAGAATGCTTCCTCATCTAAGGCATTGCTCTTAATTTCACATCTAGATGTGTGTGCCTTTGCCATTCCAGATACATTTGCAAAATTAAATGCATAATTTATCTCCAAGAAGCAATATTTCATCAGCCTAGTGACTTAGTCTTGATGAAATACTGGCTCTCAACAATGCTTTTTCACTGTTGGATCTGGTCTCAGAAACAACAGTGGGGCAATAATCTTAGTATCCAGGGTAGGTTACGTGGATATGAGTCAGCTCCACTTTCTTCCTCAAACGAATATAGGTAATTGAACCAGACTCATCCTTTCCCTCGTCCTTCACCACATATCATCAACAAAGCGATTCAAACTATATAAAGTACTAAGAAAAGCACTGAGAGCCTTGTCCCTTCAAGACCCCAGGGGAAGGTGTTTTGCCTTGGACCAAGGAGAAAGACAGTGCCCTTTTAACCTCTTAGCACCAAAATGAAAAATGAATAAACTCATGAATAAATTTTAGTTGAAATAACACCTAAAAGTAGCTCTAGAGAGGGACCATAAGGTATAGTGCTGAGGTGACAGAAGGGAATATTATGCTCCCAGAAAAGCTATGTCCACATCTGAATCAGAAGTCACAAATTGGTCATAGCAGTTGTAGTACAGTCAGCTTACCACAGACAATTCTGAGTAGATAATATTTTGCTTAGGCTAGGCCTCTTTTTAATCTTCCTCAACATCACCCTGAAGCTCTGCAATGCATGATTACATACCCATTAATGTACTTCAGTCGTAGAGGTAGCATAGGGTTTATTCATGTCTGTGTGTTTGTTGATTTATTTTCATTTTATTTTACAGTTATAAGGATTCTTAGCAATCACTGAGGAAAGAGAGTGAAAGGTATTTCCCCAAGGTTATAAAACAAGTTGAGAAACAGCCAAGCTTAGAAGACAGATTAACAGGATTCATGTCTACTAGTACATTCCCGTGTACTTCCTATTAAATCAGAAAGCAATCCGATGGTGAGTGTGGCTATGAATTGAAGAAGACAACAGGCAGATGATTATGCATTAGGAAATTGCAGATGAGGGTTGGCCTGTGTTTTTTATTATTTTCTTTTAATTCTATATTTTTTGTTTTTATAGATTGAAGATGTCCACATGCAGTTTTGTTACACGAATATATGATATAATAATGAAATCTGGGGCTTTTGGTGTAAACATCACCTGAGTAGTGAACATTGTGCCTGGTGTATTAACTGAAGTTTTTTTTAGGACTAAGACTTTTATAATATTGGCTGAGAATCAATTCAGGTAAAAGTGATCACAGCTGTTTTTTTAGTGTGGTAGGGCAATATTTAATATAAGAATATCTCTCTTTATTGATGCTGGTATATTACTTTTAAAATAAAATTTTACAAAAATCAATGCTGATGGAATATTCCCAGAATTGAGGAGCCTACTGGAGAATGGATATATTGAGATTATTTTATAAATTTGAAATTATATTTTTCTTTATTTTCCACTTTGGTTGGCCTTGATTTACATTAATATGTGGCTGTTTGTTTTCTTAGTGGCACATATATTTTTCATTTTTCAAAGGTTGTATAAGCTAATAGTCAACAAGGGATAAAAGGTTTTCATTGCCAACTTCTAGTACAGGCAGCAGATTTCCAACAGCAAAGAGTACCTACTTTGAATTACCTGGGAGGGAGTATCTGTAAATGCTTCAGCTTTGGAAAGGATATCATTCACGAACTGATTACCAAAGTCTAATTATAGCTTATGGCAAATGGTTATTTACATCTGAGGACATATCATTTGAATATCTACCTCCCTTTATGACTTTTTTGGATAGTCCATGCTTGGTTTCTGCCCGAAACACATTACATGAGTTGTTGTTGTTGTTTTTCTTTTTAATCAACACTAACAACTGGTTTTCCTTCACTTTTTTTCCAAATCAATTCATTTCAGTATTGCAAAGGTACAAGTTAGTGCCCACATGTGTTTCAGGCTTCCTGCAACCACTAGACTAATCTAAGCATAATGATCCAGACTAAAAAGTTGAATAAGAGAGAGGGAACTGGCATATTTTGAAAGTCAGCAGGGCCAGAAGTCCTATTCAAGAGGTAATGGAAGTGAGAAAAACAGGCAGGCTAAAGAGTTACAAAGTTACTGAGAAGAAGCAGCAGGGATATGTGATCGTGCAAGAAGACTTGGAATTCAAGCAGGGGATAGGATTAAAACTAATGTGACACGTTAAAGTCAGCCTTGGCTATGAAACGTAATGTTCATATGTCTTCAGCCAAAGGGGAGGAAAACCATGATCTGGGGGGTGTGTGTGTGTGTGTGTGTGTGTGTGTCTGGGGTGTGTGTGTGTGTGTGTGTGTGTGTGTGTGATCTATCATGAGTTGCAATGCAGATATTATTTGCTCCATGACATTCAGCTGGACAGAGCGTGTGGGCTGAAAGCCTGACCTGGAACCCATAAGGATGCATTCTTCCACTATGGATATTGAATGTGAAATTTCCATTTAATTTTTCTGAAGTTCAGTAAGCTATAATGGAGATTGAATTAATTAGGATAATAGCAACTGTCACAGACAATGCCTGAAATACACAGTAGATTTTTCTGTTTGTCTGTTTCTCTTTCATATAATCCACTGTGTTGTTTCTAATCATTGGACACCTCTCTTCCACAGAGTAATCAAGGAAATCTATTTCTCATGTAACCCAGCATCCCAAGATCTCTGTATCTCTTGGCTCAGCTATACTCTAAGACCCTGTAATCATTGGCAACTACTGAGTGGAAGGCAGGAAAAAGCATGGAGCAGGTTATCCTACTTTGGAAAAGCTTTTGCCTAAAAATAGCTCATATTATTACTATTTCTTGCTTACATTTTATTGACAGTAACATCACATTATTACATCAAGATGTAAAGCGATTAGGGAAGTGTAAATTCTGACTGAACCATTCTTTCTCAGGGATGCTTCTATACTTATGTATGCTGAATAATAGGTATCAAAATATATCATGTCCTAAACACTGAATCCTGTAAATGTTACTTTCTGAAGAAAAGAATCTTTGCAGATTTTATTAAATGAAAGATCTTGTCATGGCCGGATTACCCTGATTTTCCAAGTAGGCCTTAAAGAAAGAGGTGGACGCAAAATGGACAAAGGAGATTACGTCAAATTAAAAAGCTTCTGTACAACCAAGGAAAGGGTGAATCAACAGGCTGAAAAGACAATCAACAGGGTGAAAAAGGCAGCCTACTGAAGGGAAGAAATATTTACAAATCATGCATCTGATAAGGGGAAATAGCCAAAATATCTGACGAAGAAAACCAAATCAATAGTAAGAAAACAACTCAATTACACAGTGGAATATTATTTGGCCATTAAAAAGCATGAAGCCCTGTCATTTGCAGCAAAATGAATGGAACTAGATGCCATTAGATTAAGTGAAATAAGTCAGTCAAGGACATACAAATACTGTATGTGCTCACTCATATATAGGAGCTACAAAAGTGGATCTCATGGAGGTAGAGAATAGATTGGTGACTAACCAAAGGCTAGGAAGGGGAGAGGAGAGAGGAAATGAAGGGAGAAACAAAGAATATAAATGCATTTTATTACCACTAAACTGTTGTATTAGTCTGTTCTCACACTGCTAATAAAGATATACCTAAAATTGAGTAATTTATAAAGGAAAGAGGTTTAATTAACTCGCAATTCCATATGGCTACACAGACCTCACAATCATGGTGGTAGACAAATGAAGAGCACAGTCACGTTTTACATGTAGGCAGGTAAAGAGTATGTGAAAGGGAACTCTTCTTTATAAACCCATCAGATTTTGTGAGACTTATGTACTGTCATAAGAACAGCATGGGAAAGGCCCACTCCCATGATTCAATTGCCTCCCATTGGGTCCCTCCCATGACACATGAGAATTATGGGAGCTACAATTCAGGATAAGATTTGGGTGTGGACACAGCCAAACCATATCAACAGCACTCTTTAAAATGGTAAAGCTAGTATATTTTAACTTAATAAAAAATTAAATTTAATAAAATGAAAAAGTTAAAGGATCAGAATATACATATACCAAAAAAAGACTACAAATGGCAAATAGATACATGAAAAATGCTTAAAATCATGAATCATCAGAGAAACAAAATAAAACCCATATGCGATATCACCTCCCACCTCTTAGAATGGCTATTACCAAAAAGACGAAAGATATCACATGCTTCCACAATGAGGAAAAATGAACCCTGTACATTGCTGTCTGTATGAGGCACATGTAATGTTTTCTGGGGAACTGATTAGCTATGCATGAGTCATTGGTTCTGAAGAATGCCCCCAGCTTTATGTATTTCAGATTCCATGGGTCAAGGGTTAATGTCCTTCTACTGCAAGATAAAGTACTTTTCGTGTGGTCACACTGTGGGCATTGGCTGAAAAATGAATCTGCTATCCATAAGAGACAAAGGGATTACAAAGGCTATATCTTGTGTGCTCTCTACCCTCTTGCTGCAAGTAAGCACTCTGCCACTTGAGCCTGATGTGCATGCTGTCTGTTCTCAGTGACCTCAAATCATGTAGTGGTCTCTTCCCTGAGTGGTGCTTACCTGTGTCTTCACCTTGGCCACCTTCATGCTATGGTCTATACTGCTGCATAATTTGACAACTTGGTGAAACACCAGAAGCTACAAGAAGCAAGGAAGACATTCTTCTTTAAGCCTCCAGAGAAAGCATGACCCTGACAGCATCTGGATTTTTGTTTCAGTGGAACTAGTTTCCTACTTCTGGACTCCAGAAATGTGAGAAAATAAATTTCTCTTGTTTTAAGCCACCAATTTTGTGGTAATTTGTTACGGCAACCCCAAGAACTAATACATACACACTTTATTCAAGAAGGGTATGTATGTGGTTGGACAGCTGGTTATTTGTGCTACAAAGCTATTAATCACTATCTCATAGGATTATTGCAGGCTTAAATGGAATAATTCATGTAGAGAATATAGGACAATTAGAATTCAAGTTGCAGGTAATTGGTTAAATATAAATAAACTAAAGTTTGTAAGCAATTTAAATATGAATGGCTGATAATACATTTACTTGTGTTCTGATATTATTTTTGGACTTAAAACTCCACTGTACTGTGGAGTTACAGTACCCTGTAACTAGCCAAATACCCATGAAAGCCTACAGCATATCTGTATGCCATCAGCAATGCTTGGCAAGGAGAAAGGGTGGTGAAGGCTTTGAAAATTGGAATGTGTGCAAGTTAGTAAGTGTATTAGTCAGGTCTCATGCTGCTAATAAAGGCATACGTAGGACTGGGTGATTTGTAAAGAAAAAGAGGTTTAATGGATTCACAAATCTGCATAGTGGGAAGGCTTCACAATCATGGTGGAAGGTAAAGAAGCAAAGGCACGTCTTATATGGCAGCAGGCAAAAATCGTGGTGCAGGGAAACTGCCCTTCAAAAAACCATCATATCTCATAAGACTTATTCACTATCATGATAACGGCATGAGAAAAACCCTTCCACATGATTCAATTACTCCCACTGGTCCCTCCCATGACACATGGTAATTATGGGAGTTACAATTCAATATGAGATTTGGGTGGCGACACAGTTAAACCATATTTATACAAGTCAAATAAACCACTAATGAAAATGCTTAACCAGTTCTAAAGTGTTATGTTTTTCCTTCCAACTCCCTTTTTATCTACCTCTTCTTCTTCTTTTTAACAAATGTATTATTTGTGACTCTATGAACATACAGGCAGCTTGGGAAGATGGGAAGAATGTATAGGTATTGCTACAAGGAAAAGTGAGAGGTTAAAATTTCTGTCAGTAACCTCTGTCACTTTATTTGTGTAGTTCTTAGAATGGCAAACTGAGAATAAATTGAAAATTATATTCTCGGGTAAATATCTGTATTAAGGGCATATTCTGCTTATCTCTTCTTATCTGTTCACACATTAAAACTCAAGAGTTAGTTATATATACTCAAGTCATTAAATCTAATATACCATCAGAAGTTCTCTCAGAACGTTTATCTAAATAATACATTTTAAAAATCTGCTTTTCTGTTGCACTAATAACACATGTATATGGTCAGTACATATCTGATCATAGTTCTGAATAATAATCTAATAGTTTTGGAATCTTTAAAATTTAGCAGGGAACTTCAGCTCTTTGTAGTATAATACTTTTTGTGTCTTCTTTCCTCTTACATCCTCATACTCAAAGTCCTAAATTCTATGTACATACCTACAAATATCTACCTAATCTACCTAAACACAAATACCAATACAAAAAATATACGCTACCTATGTCACTAAATGATATTAAGGTGGAGAAAAGGAAAATGCTATGGTTGGCCTATTTCTAAGATTGTAAAGCCTCCTACCTCACCCATCATCAAGGACTGGAAATTTAAACTTTAAAGCAACAATAATAATCATATTATACATAAACAATCTTAGTGGTTAGTCGGATACTAAAATAAGTATTTTAGCTGCATTATCTCATTTTTAAAACTTTCTTAACATGTTGGTGGGACAGTTATTACTACCATTAATTTGACACAAGGAACCACATTCTCAGAGAGTTTAAGTGATTTGTTCAGGATCAGATAGTTGGAAATGCAGAGTCAATGTTTTAATCATGAACTTCCTGATCTCAGAGTCTATGTTTTCAACCATAGCAAAGATTGCAAAGCAAGAATGAACATTCTGGATAATCTACCAAAAATTCCATTTCTAATCTGTTGCAAAAAAAAAAAATGATGTATGGGGAGGAGGGGTTACAGAATTCACCTAAAGCTATGAAAATTTTCAGAGAAAGGTTCCGAAACAGATTTTAGCTTTTGGAAATTCAATTTTTACCCTCTCAAATCCTATTAAATTTTTTCATGTTAGTTTTTAAAATATGTCAACACATCTTTTTAAGCATGTGGACATTCTAGCTCTGTCTTTATGTTCTGTTTCTTTCAGGTTAATTGAGATAAAACTAACAAATAAAAAACTTTGTATATTTAAGGTGTACAATTTGACGTTTTGATATGTGCATGCAATGTGAATAACCACCACAATCAAGCTAATTACCATATTTATTACCTCATGTAGTTACCATTTTCTTTTCTTTTCTTTTTTATTTTTCTGAGACAGAGTTTCGTTCTTGTTACCCAGGCTGGAGTGCAATGGCGCAATCTCAGCTCACCACAATCTCCGCCTCCTGGGTTCAAGCAATTCTCCTGCCTCAGCCTCCTGTATAGCTGGAATTACAGGCATGCACCACCATGCCCAGCTATTTTTTGTATTTTTAATAGAGACAGGGTTTCACCATGTTGACCAGGATACTCTCAATCTCTTGTCCTCGTGATCCACCCGCCTCGGCCTCCCAAAGTGCTGGGATTACAGGCGTGAGCCACCGTGCCCGGCCATCATTTTCTTTTATGTGTGAATGTGTCTGTCTATCTGAACACTTAAGATTTATGACCTGATTTGGTTTGGCTGTGTCCCCACGTAAATTTCAACTTGAATTGTAGTTCTCATAATCTCCACATGTTGTGGGAGGTACCCAGTAGTAGATAATTGAATCATGAGGGTCCTTACCCCCATTTTTCTGTTCTCGTCATAGTGAGTGAGTTCTCACAAGATCTGATGGTTTTTATAAGGGGCTTGTCCTCCTTTTGCTTGCCACTTTTTGCCTGCCACCTTGTAGGACATGTATTTGCCCCTCCTTCACCTTCCTCCATGATTGTGAGGCCTCCCCAACCACGTGTAACTGTGAGTCCATTAAACTTCTTTTTCTTTATATATTACCCAGTCTGAGTATTTCCTCATAGATGTATGAAAATCAATGAATACAGTAAATTGATACCGGTAGAGTAGGGTACTGCTATAAAAATACCCGAAAAGGTGGAAGCAACTTTGGAACTAGGTAACAGGCAGAAGTTGGAACAGTTTGGAGGGCTTGAAGAAGACAGGAAAATGTGAGAAAGTTTAGAGCTTCCTAGAGACTTGGAGGACTCAGAAGACAGGAAGATGTGGGAAGTTTGGAACATCCTAGAGACTTGTTGAATGAGCTTACCAAAATGCTGATACTGACATGGACAATACATCCAGGCTGTGGTCTCAGATGGAGATGAGGAACCTGTTGTGAACTAGAGCAAAGGTGATTCTTCCTATGCTTTAGCAAAGACACTTTCAGCATTTGTCCCTGCCCCAGAGATCTGTGAAACTTTGAACTTGAGAGAGATGATTTAGGGTACCTGCTGGAAGAAATTTCTAAGCAGCAGAGCATTTGCAAGGAAGCAGGTAATGAAAGTTCAGAAAATTTGAAGCCTGACAACACAACAGAAAAAGAAAAACCCACTTTCCGGGGAGAAATTAAAGCCTGCTGCAGAAATATGCCTAATTAATGAGGAACTGAATGTTAATCACCAAGACAGTGGGGAAATTGTCTTCAGGGCATATCATAGACCTTCATAGCTGCTCCTCCCATCACAAGCCCAGAGGCCTAGGAGGGAAAAATGGTTTCATGAGCTGGGCCCAGAGCTCCCCTCCGCCATATCTGTGTACCCCAGTACATGGTGACCTGCATGCCAGCTCCTTCAGATCCAGCCAAAGCTAAAAGAGGCCAACAAACAGCTCAGACCATTCCTTCATAGGGTGCAAGCACCAAACCTTGGCAGCTTACTCATGTTGTTGAGCCTGCAGGTGCAGAGAAGTCAAGAATTGAGGTTTGGGAATCTCCTCCTAGATTTCAGAGTATGTATGGAAATATATTCACCTCCAGGCAGAAGTTTGCTGCAGGAGCAGGGCCCTCATGGAGACCCTCTGCTAGGGCATTGTGGAAAGGAAATGTAGGGTTGAAGCCCCCACCAGAGTCTCCACTGGGGCACTGCCTAGTGGAGCTGTGAAACGAGGGCCACTGTCCTCAAGCCCCTCAAATGTTAGACCCACTGAGAGCTTATACCACGTGCCTAGAAAAGCTGCAGACACTCAATGTCAGCCCATGAAAGTAGCCAGTATGGGGTTGTACCCTGCAAGGCCACAGGGGCAGAGCTTCCCAAGGCCATGGGACCTCACCTCTGCATCAGCATGACCTTGATGTGAGACATGGAGTCAAAGGAGATCATTTTGAAACTTTAAGGTTTAATGACTGCCTTATTGGATTTTGAACCTGTATGGGGCCTGTAGCCCCTCTGTTTTGGCCAATTTCTACCATTTGGAATGGGTATATGTACCCAGTGTCTGTATCCCCATTGTGTCTAGGAAGTAACTAACTTGCTTTTAATTTTACAAACTCATAGGCCTTGTGTCAGATTAGACTTTGCACTTGGACTTTTGGGTTAATGTTGGAATGAGTTATCACTTTGGGGGACTGCTGAAAAGGCATAATTGTATTTTGAAATGTGAGGGCATGAGGTTTGGGAGGGCCAGGGTGGAATAATATGGTTTGGCTGTGTCCCCACCCAAATTTCACGTGGAATTGTAGTTCCCATAATTCCCATGTGTTGTAGGAAGGACCCAGTGGGAGATAATTGAATCATGGGGTGGCTACCCGCATGCTGCTTTTCTCATGTTAGTGATTGAGTTATCACGAGATCTGATGGTTTATAAGGGGCTTTTCTCCCTTTTGCTTGACATTTCTTCCTGCCATCATGTGAAGGACGTCTTTGCTTCCCTTTCTACCACGATTGTAAGTTTCCTGAGGCCTCCCCAGCCATGTGGAACTGTGAGTCAATTAACCCTTTCCCTTTATAAATTAATCAGTCTCCAGCAGTCCTTTATAGCAGTGTGAAAATGGACTAATACACCATCTTTGCAAATTGCAAGTATATAATGCAGTATTATTAACTATAGCTGTCATTCTCTGCATTAAATCTGCAGAACTTACTTATCTTGCATAAATGAAGCTTTGTACCATTTTACTAACATCTGATATCTCCCTTACCACATCTGCTGGCAACCAACATTGTACTTTCTGCTTCCATGAGTTTCAATATTTTAGGCCATCTAGTATTTGTCTTTCTGTGTGTGACTTATTTCACTTAGCATAATGTCTTCTAGGTTCATCCCTGTTGTCACAAATTGCAGGAATTTAATTTCAGTTCCAAAATAACACATGCCTTAAAAAGCAAAGAGGAGCTCAAATTTACTCATTCACACCTAAGTAAGATTTTTCCATTAAGAAATATGAATTGCATTGGTGTTGACATAAGTTCTTTGTTCCAAAAATGCACTGTTACACAAAAAAATTAAAAATTAAAAACTGATCTTTACTGAGTCTTGAGAAGCCCACTACTAGGATGTCCCAAAAGCCCTCAACACTGTATATTCATTTGGCTGCAAATTGACTGCATTGTCACATTTGTTAAGCCCTGGCCTTAAGGCATTTTCAAATCAGGCAATCAAACAGGTTCTGCTGTTCATAGCTCTTAATTTTATTTTTCTTAAGAAATCTTACAAAAAAAGAGAGACCACAAAGGTTAACTTGGCAGAACCATCAGCAGTTATGCAAATCTACTCCTAATGTCCTCCCCAAAATAGCCCTTTTTTCTGTTATCATTCATTCATTCATAGATAGTAATCATCTAATCAGATTGTAATATGGAAGATTCAATAATTATTCTTCAAAACTTTCTTAGTGCATAAAATCCAGGCTTCACTGCTTCCTACTAGCATACTCTTAGAAAAATTACTTAATCTTTTAGATCATCTGTTACCTTAATTGATGTTTGGTAATAAAATTGTCACTAAGTGGACTCTTATTAAATGATAATTATTATTGTAATCCTTTTTGGAATTTTCTCTGATAGAACACTCTGGCAAAGTTACGTAATTTGTCATTGCCTTAGGTTTCTCATTTGTTAAAATTATTGAATTTTGGGGCAAGATTAAGTGAGTTAATTTAGGTGAATGATACCTAGCATATAGTGAATATTTAGTGAGCTATTATAATATATAATTATAAAAATACACAAAGTTCACATGTACATAAATATTGATGCTTTAAATTAAGGGGCACTTATACAGGATTAGGTAAGTTGAGACAAACTTATTCAAGAAAACAAATAAAATTGTCTGAAAATTTAAAAGTGGGTGAGCTTTCTGTTTAATGCATTAAGATTATATGGTACTAGAAAGGCCTACTTGAGTGTAGATGTGAATCATTACACAACATGATGGAGTTAGTACAATTCAGAAGCAATTTGGGGTGGTGAGGTTATGTAATTCATAGTCATTTTTTATATATTTTTTCATCTTGAGCTTCGTAGGAGACAATTTTTCATGGAGTTCAAGTCAGCTGTCAACTTTGAAATCTGATTAGGTATTGAATTATTGATGGGCAAAAATTTATTTAACTTTTTTAGCTTGAAAAAGGACTCTTTAGTCATTCTCTCATAATTCAAAAATGTTGTATAGGATAGTTAAATGTTTGTGTATTTGTGTGTGCTTATATGGTGGTTATGTATATATTTTTGCTGGTAAACTTTTTGAAAATTTTTACGAAAGCAAACAAAACTTTTATGTTAGGTCTGGGCATGATGGTTTATGCCTGTAATCCCAGCACTTTAAGAAGCTGAGAAGGCAGATCACTTCAGGCCATGAGTTCAAGAACAGCCTGGTCAACATGGCAAAATCTCATCTCTACTAAAAATACAAAAATTAACAAGGTATGGTGGCACACCCCTGTAATCACAGCTATTCGAAAGGCTAAGGCACGAGTACCACTTGAACTCGGGAGGTGGAGGTTGTAGTAAGCTGAGATTGTGCCATTGTACTTAGCCTGGTAGCAGAGTAAGACTCCATCTCAAAACAAACATTTGTTTGTATCACTGTTCATAAATAAGTTAATATTGTTGCATTTGCATATATAGATATGTTTTCTATTTTTCCTTGAAATATTTATGTTCTTTTTTCCAAGAGCTTCAAGTGAATCTTAATATATTTATTATATATCTCTACCTATACTTACACAAGTAAAAAAGTTAATATATACTTGCTGAACACCAAGTAACGAACGCATCTGAACACATGTTGCTTAAGATACTGAGAAAAATATATCAAATAATTTAGCAAGAAATCTTTTCAAATCAAACCTCTACTAAGTGTCTAGCAACATGTTAAATGCTACAGTAGGTAGAGGAGATGGATACATGGGTTTGAATTCCAACACTTTTTCTGGGTTGGCAGGGAGGCATTTGGGTTGAGTTTTCATGATTTGCAGGATAAACTTCAGGGAGAAGTGTTGACTCAGTGGAAGGTTTGCAAAAATACTGTAAACATTACAGAGAATGAAGTAAAAGAATGTCTGAGAGTGACCCCCAATAAAGCTAGATATAAAATAATGCATATGAGATAGCATTTAGAAAACATGAGTTACAAGGCAAGCTCAATAACTAGCAATATCTGTCACCTTGTACAAGCTGTTTTACCCTAGCTAAGGTGTCAGTGTCTTTATCTGTAAAAGTACGGGTTTAACTATAATATTTACCTCAACTATGATTTTTTTCTGCCTTCTCCAACCCCAAGCAGTGTAAGCTGAACTAGTTTAATATAAAAATTATTTGTTGAATTGCTTTTCTACTATTTTTCCAAAATTTTATGTCTAAAAAGCTGTCAATTTATTCTCTCTCGCAATTCTGTGGAATGGCTGGGCTCAGCTGAACAGTTCTTCTACTCCATGAAACACTTGCTGGTACTGCAGTCATCTGGGAGTTTAATTGTATTGGAACTCCAAGGTGATTTATTCACATGGCTGGTGATTGATGCTGGCTCTTAGCTGGGAGCTCAGCTGCAGCCATCAACCAGAGCAGTTATACACAGCCTATTCTTATGGTTTGACTTCTCAAATATAAATGTTTCAACAGGGAGAAAATGAAAGCCCTCATTCCTTTTAACGTGTAGGCTTGGAACTGGCACAGTGTCACATCTATTAGAGTGTATTACTTGAGGAGTTAGCCACAGGATGAGCCAGATTCAAGAAGATGAGTAATAAACATTGCAACTTGATGGAGAAATACAAAGAAGCTATGGATGTCTTTATGATACCTACATTTGCTCTCTGGCTATAAATTACTTATATTGCTGCCACCACCTTCTTCTTCTTCCTCCTCCTCCTCCTCCTCTTCTTCTTCTTCTTATTTTATTTTATTTTGAGACAGAGTCTTGCTCTGTCATCCAGGCTGCAGTGCAGTGGCACAGTCATGGCTCACTGCAACCTTCACCTCATGGGTTGAAGTGATTCTCCTGCCTCAGCCTCCCGAGTAGCGGGGATTACATGTGCCCACCACCATGCCCAGGTCATTTTTGTATTTTTAGTAGAGATGGGGTTTCACCATGTTGTCCAGGCTAGTCTCAAACTCCTGACCTCAGGTGATTCTCCTGCCTCTGCCTCCCAAGGTGCTAGGATTAGAGGCGCAAGCCACTGTGCTAGTCCACTTATATTTCTTTTACATGTAAAATATACTCCTTCTTCCCCAAGACCTCCAAAAATTTCATTCTCTTTTTGGATGTAGCTCCATGAGAAGTATCTCACCATTTAAATGAGGTTCAATTACAGATAAAATGTCTTGGGTATGTTACCCCTATATTCTCAACATAGAGAGACAGGATTAGGAGAACCCCAATTCGCATTCTCTTCCTCTGCTCTGCTGGTAAACCTTTATCAAAGGTTCTCCAGTGACAGAAGTATCAATTTGTAACATTTGCTGATTTCAGCAGTGCAATACTCCTACTAGGGTAAATTTCAATCTATCAATGTGTTATCAACTAGCTTGCAAAATTCCTTAAGATTTAACAAATGGTCCTTGTGCACTGCTCTGTTCCATCCAAGGAGAGTTGAGAAATAGAAACCATATCAATGATCCATAGCAATTGTGAAATCAAGCTGGGTACATATTGGCAATTATTTGTTAGAGACATGTACCTTGGGGGTGTTTTTTGATGTTTCTTGGCTCGAATTTTTGAGCTCTTGTCTCTTCTCTCCATGGCATACTTTCTTTTCCATAAGAAATGCCCCAAATTTCCATTGAATTAGCATGCTCATCTTCCTGTCCATAGGAAGTTGGAGGCCCCAAAATATCTTTTTATGTTAAATTACCCTTGTCCCCTTAATTCAATGTCCATGAAATCCCTTAAACATAGTATAGGTTTTCTGTGTATAGATTTAGAATTTGCTTCATAAGTCACAGTCTACATTACTCTATTAACCAAGATAATGGACCCACAAATCATTTTGAGACTGGTATCTTTTTACTTTGCTTAACATGGGAGTCAGAGTAATATGGAACAATACCCTTAAGATCCTAGAGATGGTCTAGGATAAATGCCCTTCGGAGGATTAGAAGCCTTATTGCCCAGCTGAAAAGCACTGCCTCAAGTCTAAGATTCTAGGAAAAAGTCTAACAGATGCACCCTTGAAACTTGACCTTAGGCTACATTTTTCTGACAGTGCTCTGGATGTAGTTAATGTCTGAAGAGTCTTTTTCTAGGAGTGTCTAGGGAAGAAAATTATTTAAAAAACAAAACAGCAAGTCTTATCTTAAAAACCTAAGAATCCCTTCTCTAATTCATATCTCTTTCTTCTCTCTTTGTCTCTTTTGATATTATGTTATATGCAGCTAAAATAAATGAGTAGGCACCTTTGACATTCTGCCTATAAATATTTTCAGCTGAATTCCTAAGTTCATTAGACTTTTTTCCACTTTCTGTGTTACCTTAGATGACAGTGTTGACTATCTTTCAACACTATATGAAATTAGTAACCTTATTTTCAGCCTCAAATAAGTTTTTCCCTGTCCTTCCCACCTTTTGATACAGTTTCCTTAATGTACAACCACATTCTGCCTACCTCTTAGCTCCAAAGTCATTGCCAAATAGTTACACTTTTGCTAAAGCAATGTTACACTTCCAGGCAATAATTTCTGTTTTGTTTATCTGTTGCTGAGTAAGTTATCATCCAAAACTTGTCTTAAAACAAGAACCATTTTCTTATTTTTAAAACAATTATTTTGTTGTCTGGGCTCTGCTGCGTGGTTTTCCGCTGTAGAAAATGTTGAGAGTCTTCCTCCCAGTCAACAGGAGCTTGGTAACTAAAAGGTCAGTCTCTCACATGGCTAGCAGTTGATACTAGCAGTTGGCTAGGAGCCGAGATGGTCTGCTGGGCCAACTCATGAACAATCTCTGCACTTGGGCTTCTCATACAATAGCAGTTGGGTTCCAAGAAATAGCATCCTAAGAAAAAAGGTATTCTAAGAGGGAAAAAGCAAATATTTTCTGCATTCTTAAAGGGTATGCCTAGAACTGGTGTAATATCACTTATTTTTCCATGTAGGGGCAAGTAGTCACAGGACCAGGGCAGATATAACAGGAGGGTGAATGAACATCAATTCTAAATGAGAATATAACCAAGAACTGCTGACCCTCTTTCATCCATGAGCCTTTATCCTGTTTCATGAGGTACAAATATTTCAGATAACCAAAGAGAATAACAATAATTTTGTTTTCACCATTTTTCATGAGTTTTTTAAGGTTATACATGGCTAACTCTCACGTTTTTCCTCACTTTTTGAACTTGTTTAACCATCAAAGTAGAAAAATCTCTTATTCTGGAGAGACATTACATCTGAAATAATTCCAACTCCAAATGATCATGGACTATTATCTCAGTGTCTTCTCTGATCACTCTATGGTTTCAATGCCTTATATTGAAAATTGCATTCCTTATTTGTTCACTATGGTCAGTGCTATAGCTAGCCTCCTTCATCTCTGTACAGAAAATCGTGTCCCAGAGTTAGGTTATCTGGATGCTTGGCTGTGCTCAGCTATTTTCTAAGTGACCTTGGGGAAATCAGTAAGCTTTCAACAATTTTCTCACTTATTATGTGTTGATAAAAATAAAACAAAATAATGTTTCACTATAATGAGACAGTTTATGTGAAAGTGCTTTGTACAGTGTGTTGTATTCATGTGAAGGATAACTGCCCACTCACTATGAACCCTTCAGCTGAACCCTCTAGGGGGACAGCTTGTGCTTACATGGATTGTTGCTTTGCTGGTTAAAGCCAGCCAGCCGACACTGACTGTATCTTTGAAAAAGAGGCCTCTGTCCACCGCCACTGCATGCACTATCGCCTTCGGGAAGAAGGCCATACACCAGTGGGGCCCCCATATGTTTCAGGCAGCCAGCCAGCCAGCTACAACCTGTCAACCAACCATTCCTAGCCCAGTTGGTCTTTTCACATTACATCCTAAACCCCAGCAATTTCAATCTGTTTTGTTGATTGTTTAGATACTTGGTCTATAGGACGCCAAATCATCAGTTTGACTAATCTGGGTGCTGGATTCACCAGATGTTTCAGAGCTACATATGCACGTGGTTCATATAGAGAACCTTGTGTGTGCCTGACAGCTCTTTGGGAAGATGGAAAAAGCTTTCTGTGACACAGGGCATTCCTTCAAAGTCAAAGCCACCACCACAATTGTTGGAATCTGGGAAATAGAGTAAACTTTATCCATAGAAAGAATGTGTTATTCAATTCCCAAGATAAACAAACCACCCCTTTTCCCCACATTTTTCTTTTTCTGGCCCACCCACTCACTCTGCCTGAAATTTTACCATTTTGCCCATTTTGAAAATTAAAGATGAAAATAAAATTGCCAATTTGTTCCAAGATATAAAATCATCATTAGTTAGTAATATAATTGAATGAATTGATTATTAGCTAAGCAGTGCCTTTCTAATTGAGTCCTGAAGGAATAGAACAGAGGACGGATGATATTAGGTGAGATAAAAGAACATGAAAAGTTTAATTTGTCTGATATGGATGATGAGGACATTAGCCACTGGCTAAAAGAATGTAGAACATAAGCCAGTTAAGCAAAAAGCAGATGAGGGTAGGCATTTACTCCAACATTGTATGAACAGACTTCTATAAAGGAGTTGGACTTGATTGAGGGTGAACTGTCTGACATTACGAAAGGAATGGCAGGCTAAGGCCTCCAGATATTACAATGTTACTAATGTCTCTCATACTCAGGAGATTTGATTGTGATAGATTGCAAAAATAGCCATAATACTGTGGATCAACTCTCATTAATAAGTTGTTGAGTTCTCCACCTGTTGAATCTGGGATGCCCTTGCAACTGGCTTTGGCCAATAGAATGTGGAGGAAAAGAGAGTGTGTCAATTAGAAGCCTAGGTTTTAAGAAGTCTTAAAATGTCCAATCGTTTTGCTCTTATAACTGCTATTGACATGTGAATAAACCCAGGCCAGCCTGCTAGAGAATAAAAGGCATGGAAACTAGGTGCCACTGTCAACTAACAACCAGTCAAAGGCTGGAGTCAGAGCTGCCTATCTGACCAGCACTGATGCAGATGCATGAGTAAACCCAGTCAAAGACAGCAGAATCACTGAGTCCAGTCCAAATTAGTAGGCCATAGAAACCTGAGCTAACAGAATGGTTTCTGTTTTAAGGCACTAAGTTTTAGAGTGGTTTATTGTGCACCAACAGCTAACTGTCTACATAATAGAATGGAAATCACTCTAATTTTAGAGTTATTTATAGTGTATGGGGGTCATTTGATCTTTCCTCCAGGATCATCAGGAGCTTGTTGAGAACAAAATGGAATGCAGAGAAAGAGCTGGTTACAGTCCTCTCAAATCTTGATTTGCTTGGGTTAAACATTTCGATTGCTTTCTTTTTTCTTTCTTTTTTTTTTTTTTTTGGAGATGGAGTTTCACTCTTGTTGCTCACACTGGAGTACAAGCTCTGCTCACTGCAACCTCCACCTCCCAGGTTCAAGAGATTCTCCTGCCTCAGCCTCTCAAGTAGCTGGGCTTATGGGCACCCATCACCATGCCTGGCTCATTTTTTTGTATTTTTAGTAGAGACAGGGTTTCATGATGTTGGGCAGGCTGATCTCTAACTCCTGACGTCAGATGATCCACCTGTCTCACCCTCCCAAAGTGCTGGGATTACGGCATGAGCCACCCCCGCGCTTGGCCCAGAGCTTAGTTTTCTTCTACTCAGAAACAAGAGTTTTGAAGAGAAGATTATAGTAAGGTATTAGTTGACAATGGTTTTGTTACCTTGTGAAAGTAACATTCACACCCTAAAGCACATGATCCATAATCAAAAGTAGTAAAAATGGTGATGAGGTAATAATGATTAGCAGTGAAAATAATGACAAGGTAAATACATTAGGTGCTTAGGTAACAATGATAATATAGCAATGGCACTAATCATCATATTTTGTAATAAGAAGAATACGAATCATCATTATTATGTACTTTCTAAGTTTGAGGATTATGTATTAAGGATTTCAGCAGCACACTCTTATTTAAGCTTCACTATAACTATACAAAAATATCACTGCCCTCATTTTATAGATGTGGAAATCAAGTCAAAAAATCAAATTAATTTTCCCAGAGTCACAAGAGTAGAAAAAGTAACAGCTAAGACTTAAATCTATCTTTCTATGACTCTCAAAATCATGTTTATAATTATTTAGTTAATAAATAACAAACTAGTACCTACAAGAAGCCAGCCACTCTTCTAAGTGGCAGAAACAGCAAGACTCATGGGGCTCAGATTTTATAAGTTTTCTGTTCTAATTAGGAGATATTGGAAATATTAAGCAAATAAAACATTTAAGATAGTAATAAGTGGTATGAAGAAGATAAATATGATGCTGTGATAGTAAGCAATCGATTCTTTACCAATATCTGTTGGGGAATGTTTCTAGTAGGAGGGAATTCTAGTAGTACACAGCCCATAGGGCTACAATGACATTAGTCTTTTGAATGACAGAAGGTGCGGCTGGAACATAATAAGGAAAGCTGAGTGTGAGCGATTCTGAAAAGATAATCAGGCTCTTGGTTATTTAAAGGGCCTCATGATCTACTTGTAGATCATAGTGAACAGTTTTGATTTAATTTTAAGTGCAATTGGAAACAGTTGGAAGATTTCAAGAGGCAAATTACATAATCTGATGTATGTTTTAAAAAGATGACACAGGCTTCTGGGTAGGATTACTTTAATACTCCTTATTGGTCTTATGACTAAGAGTGTAAGTCATAAGATGAACAAGGAGTATTAAAGTAATCCCAAGAAATAATGATGGCTTGAACTAGGGCAATAGTAGTAAAAATTAGAAGTAAACAAATTTGGAATACTGTTTTGAATGTTCAGTTGGTAGAATTTTGTAATAGAATGATTTTTAATGATAGAATGAATCTAGGGACTAAAATTATTAAGAATAACTTCTAGATTTTAGGATCTGAGGGTCACCTATCAAAAGGACAATGACTAGAGTAGAAGCAGATCATGAAATAGAAAAAAGGCTCAAAATTGCCACATTTGGTAATTCATAACAATTCATGATATTTCAGGTCATGAAGTGAGAAAAAAGCTCAAAATCTCTACATTTGGTAATTCCAAGAAAATACATTTTAAAATATATTTTATATGGGGGTATAGTATTCAAGAAGGCCTGTACCAAAGATAAAAACATGATGGTTACCAGCAAGCAGATGGTAATTGAAGCCACGGGGCTAAATGGCTAGACAAGCTAATGTAGAGAAAGAGTTCAGATATGAGATCAGAGATGGCCATAAGTGATTTTAGAGGCCAAACCAAAAATTAGCAGTCAGGCTGAAAAAGAGTGACAAAGATAACTAGGAAGGGAAAGCTTGTGCGGTAGGATTAACACAAGGAGAATATGCTATATGAAAAGCTAAGAGACCCTTTGGGAGGCCGAGGCAGGTGGATCATGAGGTCAGAAGATCGAGCCCATCCTGACCAACATGGTGAAACCCCATCTTTAAAATACAAAAAATTAGCTAGGCGCAGTGGTGGCGCGCGCCTGTAGTCCCAGCACTCGGGAGGCTGAGGTAGGGGAATCACTTGAACTCAGGAGGTGGAGGTTGCTGTGAGCCAAGATTGTGCCATTGCATTTCAGCCTGGAGACGGAGCAAGGCTCCGTCTCAAAAAAAAAAAAAAATACTAAAAGAGAGACAATGGAAATTTCTTTAAAAAAGAAAAAGTAACCAAGTCTGTTGTGTGTTTCCAAAAGTTTGAATAAAAAGAGAAGAAATGACAATTGGATATTTTCCTCTAGGATGGAATGTGTTGCTTTTGACTAACAGCAACAGTTTTATGGGTAAAGTCAACATTTATAAAACTTGAAAAGAGGAGGAAAACTGATAATTGGGTAAGTCAGAGATAAAGAGGAGAGATTGTGGCATCCAGTGTAGCTGGGGCATAAGTTGGGGAGGGCTATAGAGGTAGACTGAGGCCAATACTTAAAATATCTGGGTTCTATGGAATTTATAGTGATATAAACAAGGAACCAGTAAATAATATTAAGGGGAGAAGTAACATGATCCAGACTGCTTTATAAGGCCAGTATTTCATTACTGGTATACACAAGATGATTTTGAAGATAAAGAGACTTGCTCAAAGGCCACTGAAATAGACCAGATGAGAGGTAATGAGGTATGAACTCAGGCACCACAAATAGAAATAAAGAATGGGAAGAAGTTTCAAGGGTGTTGCTGAAAAAAAAGAGAAATAATGGTTTGCTGGTTTGCAAATCGTTCCGTTGCTGTGGGCTCATAGCAATCCATTCCTGTGGTCAGCTCCATGGTGAGTCAGACAGTTATCATTTTATAGTGCATGAATTAGTGGTCTGGGGATTACTGCTGGCTGAAATGTGTGAATGGTGCAAAAAGGTGGGGTTGGGAGCTATAATGAGAGACAGATGTAGGGAGAGCGCATTGAGAGTCCTCTGCACATGACAAATTGCAGCGTGTGGTTACTTTACTGATAAGGAGGCTCTTGGAGCTTGCTGCAGCCACCAGAGGATTTTGCTTACCTCTGACCATCTGCTCCAGCTTTAGTTATCTTTTCTTCTTCCATCCAGAGTCCCAGATTGTCTTCCTAAAAAAAACCATGGAAGGGGAAGGAAGAAGGAGAAAAAGAAAGAGCTATCACCTCCTCAAATTGTTCTCAGATTTGGATCTGTACTGGGGGCAAGGAGATGCATGCATGCACTCACACTCAGAAACCCTTGGTTCCAGCATGTGAAGTGGAAGAAGGTATTGGTGCTCTGATTGAAGCTGGGGTAAAAGCCTAAAAGCCCAGTCTTCTTGGCTGACCCCACTGGGCCCTCCTAAGGTTTCTACTGAGATTGTGGCAAGTGCAGTCAGTGAACCAGATATCCAGTGCTCTCATTTTTCATGCTGGGAAACTGAAACTTTAAGAGATGAGGTGACATGAACAACTGTCATGTAGCTGTTCAGTGGCAGAATGATACCTAAAATCAAGTTTTATTCTTGAACTGTTCTCATAACATATTAATTTCATTCAGAATTACAGGCTACCACTCTGATTTCTTATAGTTTCTTGCTCAATGGGTTAAGCATGTCTTTTTAGTCTGATCTTTTCAAATCTGGGGCCTTACTGATCATGGAAGAACTCCCACTTTGAGAACTGGAAAATTCCTAGAGATAGTAAACAATCCACCTGTGTGCATACTTTTCATATGCAAAATAGCCAAAATTCCATCATGTCCCTCCCTGCTCCACACACCTCCTCTATCAGGCTCTTACACTTCAGGTCAATATTCCTCTAATCTTATCACCCCAAGTCCAGGTATCAAGCAATTCAGAACACCTCGTACACTCCAGAGCTCACTGAAATTATTTAAATTAGATAACCATAAGCCCAGTCCTCACCTCGTCCTTCCTCTGAATATCATAATAAAAGCTCTGACTCATATTCTTTTCATATTCCTCCTGCTTCCTGCCCAACTCTGATACTTTTCCATGTGACCTGGCCTGGTGTGGCATGCTCCTACCTCTTGGGAACTGTAAGTAACAAACTGTCTTTTCAATGCTAGGCTTCTTCTGCTCTCCCACAGCTTAGAAGAAGCCTGAATACCTAAATAACAATAAGAGTTATGTTTTAAAACACCCGTGTATCTTCCCTGTTCTTAGTTGTCTTGACTATTTCACCCACTGCAGTGTGAGTTCCTGAGAATAGGAAGAAGATTTTGCTCTACTTTGAAGTCTTCAAGTACCTGGCACAAATAGTAAATACTTAATACATACGTTAAAATTATGTATGTGGGTTTTTAAATAAAACTTGGAAATTTAATACATGAAAAAACCTCTAATAGGCATCACCATTCTCAATGAGCTGATAGTCAAGTCTTACCTAGGAAAAATAAAATATGCATCTAGGCAACTGAAATAAACATTATGCAATTTGTCAAAATGGAAACTCAGATGTGTTCATGTCCACCAGGAAATAAAACTATCATGGGTGTAATTTAAGAAGTGGAGGTGGGTATTGACAGGCAAAGCCAGGTATGAGGCATTTCAGTTGGTAGGTGTGACATAAAGTCACAAATGTAGAAAAACAATGGAACATTACCATGTTTTAAAGACTTCAATATCTCTACTTTTCCTTTATAAAAATGCCCAAACAAATAGCATTAATTAAAAGATTAAGTCTTCCTCTGTTTTCTTCACCTGACCAACTCAACTGTATTCATTGTTTGAGAAACCTGTTATTCCCCAAGTCCAAACATCTTCATTCTCTTCAGTGTTCCCATAGCCCCCATCTCTCTCAATCACAAAATGTAGAGTATTGTGTAATATTGTCCAATTGTCTATATTTCTCATTAGGCTTTAAACTCCAGGAAGGGTGTGTGTGTGTGTGTGTGTGTGTGTGTGTGTTTGTGTGTGTGTGTACAGGGAATGGTGGTATCAGTCTTGTTTTGCTCATTGCTATGTCGACATCATCTAGCACACAGTGAATATTCAGTAAAGGTTGACTGATCAATTGATTGCTAACAAAAGGAAGAAAGGACTTTTTCCAATTTTGCTGCAGTCAAAACTGTGTCGATGAGCTGGGAGGTGATCATATAATTTATCATTCCACCTGTGATACTATTACGGCTAAAGGGGATGTCATTATTAACTCTGTTGTGACAACAAGAATAAATGAGATTTGCCTTCACAAGTCAGGGTTTTAAGTTACGTTTTGTCTCAACTACTGTCTGCCCTTAGCCTTGTCTAATACACAATTTCACAGAAGAAGACAAAAGTGGCAACCTTAAAGATAACAGTTCAAAGCTCAATCATTGATGCTTCCTCCATTGTCTTGATCACCTGATCTGGGAAAGGTTTGGAGGACTTCAACTTTGGATGCAAAAAGTTGCCAGAGAGTCTAAGACAAAGTTTAATAATAGTAATAATAAAAATAGTGGGAGTAATAATAATAAACTGTCTTAGTTTTTAATTGCTACATTATAAGGTACTACAAATTTAGTGACTTTAGTGACTTTAAATTTGCTGCCTTAAAAGTTTCTATAGGTCCAAAAGCCAGGTATAGAGTGATTGGATTCTTCACCAGGCTGAACTCAAGGCATTTGCTGGGGCTGTAGTTATCACCGGAGTGTTGTGATCCTCTTCCAAGCTTGCCGGGTATTGGCAGAATTCCTTTCTCACGGCTGTAAGACTGAGGTTTTATTTTCTTGTCAGCTTCAGATGGGAACTACTCTCTATTCTTAGGGAGCCAGTCTCAGGGTTTTGCCATGTGGTTCCCTCCATACGTAGCATACAAGATTGATGCCTGCCTTCTTCCAGGCCAGCCAAGCACATTTCTCTGGCTTCCTCTTCTGCAAGAACCAGAAAAACTCATTGCTTTTAAAGGACTTATGTGATCAGATCAGACCCACCTAGGAAAACCTCTCTTTTTGCTGTATACTGCAGCATAAGACCACAGTAATATCTCCTCATATTCACAGGCTCCACCCACAAATAAAGTAGAAGAGATTATACAAAAGTGAGGAGATTTTGGAGATCATCTTAGAATTTTCTCCACCACATGTTTCATTTTTGAACAGTCTCCACAAGACAGGCACTGTGATAAGCACAATGCATACATTATCTTATTTAAACAGCACAATCATCTTATGAGGTAGAGGTTGCTATCTGTACCTTAAAACTGAAAACATTGACACTTAGGGATTATACTTGATGCTGTGGGACCACTCAAAATTCTTCCTCCCCACTTCAGGATTAAGCCCCTGTTCTCCCAACTGCTGGGAGATTTATTTGCTGAGGACTCTTAGCTGAGTCCCTCTCCAGGAGACATCATTGGATAAAGACAGTTGACCCTAGCCAGAGTCACACTTCTTCCCCAGAGGAAGCTCACATTCAGTGATTGGAACTGTAGGTTATGAAGTCTCAGCCCTTTGGTCTTGAAACAGGAACATGCAACATCCAGCCCCAGAAGTCCTCACAGGATCAGCTGTGGCTTTTCTTACAAATATCAGAATCTGGGTTTGTTTCAGAGAAACTGACATAGCACAAGGAGATAAAAAATAAACAACCAAAAAAGCCATGACCTAGTTCACAGAGATAGTATTAATAAAAGCTAGGACCAGTGTTTAAACTCATGTACAAACAACCCATGCTATAAATTACTGTGGTATACTGACTCTTGATCACTCCTTATTAGTCACTTAAGCATTGCAAGTGGAGAATTTGGAAAATGATCATGTCCTCTGAAATCTGAGATCAATTTGGGCATGTTATTATTTGTACAAAGAAGAAATGGAAGAATATTTTACTTTTTTATTGGAGTCAAGATACACAATAAACCTGCAATTGATTTCTTGCCCAATGTTATCAATTCAAATACTTTTGGGAGTTGGACAAGAAATAATAGGTCTCTGGGCTCATCACTTTTTAGTATGAAATTGCAATTCCAATGTCACTGCCTGGATGTCTGCATTAATAGGAATAACTTAAGCTTCCAGGTTAATGGTTCCCAAATGCTGGTCCTTGTTCCAGGCCAGTGACAGCAGAGTGTCAGGAGCAAATTAGGCATTCAATCAATAGCTGATAAATAGATGGATTATTAACCATCACCCTTAATTTTCTGAACAGGACTTTGCAGTATAAAGTGTCAGGTACATATTTTTAACAAGTCTTTCCAAGTGGTTCTGATGCAGAGTCAGATTTGAGCAGCATTATTGAGGTAGTGACACTAATTTTTATTTTGGCAAAATACACCTATTGTCAAATTGATTATTTAACCACTTTTAATTGCAGTAAAGTAGACACAACAGAAATGACTTTTACACTTTTAAAGTCCTCGTTTCAGTGGCATTAAACACATTCACAGTGTTGTGCAAACATCATTACTATCTATTTCCAGAACTTTTCCCACAGCCCAAAAGGAAATCTGTGCCTATTAAGCAGTCAGTCTGTATTTCCCCATCCACCAGCTTTAAGATAGTTGTTACATTGAGTCATCTGACCCAGTTTATGTCCTGATAATTCACATATTTCATGTTTGTCCCCTGAGTCTAGTCATTTCAGACTGAATTCCCACATATGGCATAATTTGGAGACCACACATAACATGATTTTTCTTCTCTTGATCTGTTTATATTTGTACAAATCCCCTTTAAATTACACTATCTGAAACCTGGCATGGCTTTGCCAGAATGCATAAAGCAAAGTTATCTCTCCTGCCTGGAGCCTAACATTATACTTCTTTAATTTAACCTTAAATAGTTTTGAGAGCAGCTATTTTACACTGCTGATACTCATTGAACTTGAGAACTAATTTTTTATATGTGCTACTGGTAGAGTTTATTTCCTTGTGTGTAAAGATATTTTAGGAATCTAAACTGAGGACTTTATATTCATCCCTTTAAAATTTGTTTTAAAGCAACTTTTTTTTTCCAACTCACTGAGATCTTTTGAGATATAATTTTAAATTTAATTTTTTCTTGATTAAGTGAGTTTTAAATGTCATATCAGGTTACATAATTCAGGTGCTCTGACAAAACTAGTGTTGGATTTTTATGAGCCTTGGAAAGGCTTAGACACCGTTTTGGAAATATCCATTTATCTATTTCATAATTCACTGTAGCTACTTAGAACACAGGCAGAGCTATAGTAAACTCTGCAATGTTACTGTGAATAAGAAGAATGGAGTCCCTTCCTGTATTTGTCAGTGTGAAAGGCTGATTTCTATAATGGCCACCCAGAGATCTCCTGTCCTAGCCATACTCCTGGCACGTGTGATTATGGTGACATGTCATCACTCTCATAATTATGTTATCTGGCACAGTTTACTTTAAAATAGAGAGATTGTCTTGGATTATCTGGGTAGCCCCAACATAATCATATGAATCCCTAAAAGCTGAGTGTTTTCTCCCAGTGGTGGTAGAATAGAGTCAGAGGGATTTAAAGCCTGAGAGAGACTCAAGCTGTGGTTGTTGCTTTGAGAATGGAAGGGGAGAACATGTGAGAAAGAGTGTAGGAAGCCTCTAACATCACAAAGCAGACATCAGCAAGGAAATGAGGATCTCAGCCTTATCCCATTGAGAAAATATGTTAATTCAGCAATTGGAATGAGCTTGAACATAGATTCTTTTCCAATGCTTTCAAATAAGAGTCAAGTCCAGCAAACACCTTGATTTGAGTCTTGTCAGGTCTGGAGGAGAATACCCAGCCAAGCCCATCTAGATTTTTCACCAGCAGGAACTGAGTGATAACAAATAGTACTGTTCTAAGCCTCAAAGTTTGTGGGCATTGGTTATGCAACAATAGAGAAATAATATAGCCAGAGACTGACCAATAAAATATAAATACTTATTACTTTTGTAAATGGAGAGAATTTAATTTAATTGGTCAAACAGATTTGGGGTGGAGGGAAAAGCTAAAAATTCAAATAAATAAATTGGAGTCAATCTAATGATTCTGAGAAAAGAAAGCCACCATTACTTCTAGGGCTGGAGGTATAATGAGAGGAGGTGAATTTGCCAGAGGTCAGAGCTGAAATGATCTTGTGCCAGCCTACAGGGAGCTAGAGCCACAGAGGAGATGAAAACACCATAGGCGCCATCCAAGTCAGAGAGCGAACAAGCAGAATCTACTCTAAGTTTTCCCCTCCTTTTGCCCTCCAGTTGTCAATCAACCTATCTCATTGGCAAATATGCCAGGAGGCCAAAGAGCAAGGGCTCTTAGAAAACATTGTAATGTGGCTAGGAGCAGTGGCTCACACTTGTAATCCCAGCACTATGGGAAGCCAAGGCAGGTGGATTACCTGAGGAGTTTGTGACCAGCCTGGCCAACATGGTGAAACCCATCTCTACCTAAAATACAAAAATTGGCCAGGCAAGGTGGTGCACACCTGTAATCCCAGCTACTCTGGAAGCTGAGGTGAAAGAATTGCTGGAACCTGGGAGCTGAAGATTGCAGTGAGCCGAGATCACACACTGCACTCCAGCCTGGGCAACAGAGTGAGACTCTGTCTCAGGAATAAAGAAAAGAAAAGAAAAGAAAAGAAAAGAAAAGAAAAGAAAAG